>NW_027480848.1:0-132836 GCF_051401765.1 Calliopsis andreniformis | reverse complement strand
TTGAGGATTGAGTATTGAAGATTGTGGACTGATGTTTGACGATTGAGGACTGAGGATTGAGGATTGATTATTGAGCTTTGGGGATTGAAGATTGTGGACTGGGGATAGAGGATTGAATATTGAGGATTAAGGATAGAGTATTGGGGATTGAGTATCTAGGTTATGAGGTTGATTATTGAGGATTGAAGATTGAGGATTGAGGATTGAGGATTGAGAATTGAGGATGAGGGCTGAGGGTTGAGGATTGAGGATTGAGGATTGAGGATTGAAGACCCAGTATTGAGGACTGAGGATTGAGGATTGAGGATTGAGTATTGAAGATTGAGGATTGATGATTGTGGATGAGGACTGAGGATTGAGGTTTGAGGAATGAGGATTGAGGATTGAGGATTGAGGATTGAGGATTGAGGATTGAGGATTGAGTATTGAAGATTGAGGATTGATGACTGAGGATTGAGGATTGAGGATTGACGATTGAGGATTGGGAATTGAGGATTGAAGATTGAGTATTGAGGATTGAAGGTTGATGATTGAGGATTGATGATTGTGGATTGAGGACTGAGGATTGAGGATTGAGGATTGAGGATTGAAGACTGAGTATTGACGATTGAAGATTGAGGATTGAGGATTCAGGATTGAGGATTGAGGATGAGGGCTGAGGGTTGAGGATTGAGGATTGAGAATTGAGGATTGAGGATTGATGATTGAGGATTGCGGGTTGAGGATTGAAGACTGAGTATTGAGGATTGAAGAATGAGGTTTGAGGATTCAGGATTGAGGTTTGAGGGTGAGGGCTGTGGGTTGAGGATTGAGGATTGAGGATTGAGGATTGAAGATCGAGTATTGAGGATTGAGGATTGAGGATTGAGGATTGAGTATTGAAGATTGAGGATTGATGACGGAGGATTGAGGATTGAGGATTGATGATTGAGGATTGAGGATAGAAGATTGAGTATGGAGGATTGAAGGTTGAGTATTGAGGATTGACGATTGAGGATTGAGGATAGAGGATTGAGTATTGAAGATTGAGTATTGAATGTTGAGGATTGCGGACTAAGGGTTGAGGATTGAGGTTTGAGGAATGAGGATTGAGGATTGAGGATTGAGGATTGATGATTGAGGATTGAGTATTGAAGATTGAGGATTGATGACTGAGGATTGAGGATTGAGGATTGATGTTTGAGGATTGAGGAATGAAGATTGAGTATGGAGGATTGAAGATTGAGGATTGAGGATTGAGGATTGAAGATCGAGGACTGAGTGTTGAGGGTTGAGTGATGAGGATTGATGTCTGTGGATTGAGATTTGAAGATTGAAGATTGGGGATTCAGTATTGAAAACTGTGAATTGAGGATATTCTATTCAGGATTGAGGATTGACAATTTATTGTTGCGGACTGAGGGATTAAGATTGAGCATTCAGGATTGAGGATTCGGAATTGAGGTTTGAGAACTGAGGATTGAGGGTTGAGGATTGAGGATTGAGGATTGACGCCTGGGGATAGAGGATTGAGGATTGAGGATTGAGTATTGAAGATAGAGGATTGATGATTGTGGATTGAGGACTGAGGATTGAGGATTGAGGATTGAGGATTGAGTATTGAGGATTGAAGATTGAGGATTGAGGATTGAGGATTCAGGATTGATGATTCAGGATGAGGGCTGAGGGTTGAGCATTGAGGATTGAGAATTGAGGACTGAGGATTGAGGATTGAGGATTGAGGGTTGAGGATTGAAGACTGAGTATTGAGGATTGAAGATTGAGGATTGAGGATTGAGGATTGAGGATTGAGGATCGAGGATTTAGGATTGAGGATTGAAGATTGAGGATTGAGGATTGCGGATTGAGCGTTGAAGATTGAGGATTGATAATTGCGGATTGAGGATTGAGGATTGAGGATTGAGGATTGAGGATTGAAGATTGAGGATTGGGATTGAGGATTGAGGATTGAGAATCGAAGATTGAGTATTGAGGATTGAAGATTGAGGTTTGAGGGTTGAGGATTGAGGATGGAGGATGAGGGCTGAGGGTTGAGCGTTGAGGTTTGAGTATTGAATACTGAGAATTCAGGATATTAGATTGAGTATTCAGAATTGAGGATTGATGGTTGCGTATTGAGGATTGAGGATTGAGTATTGAGGATTGAAGATTGAGGTTTGAGGATTGAGAATTGAGAATTGAGGATGAGGACTGAGGGTTGAGGATTGAGGTTTGAGGAACGAGGATTGAGGATTGAGAATTGAGGACTGAGGATTGACGATTGAGTATTGAAGATTGAGGATTGATGTCTGAGGATTGAGGATCGAGGATTGAGGATTGAGGATTGAGGATTGAGGATTGAGGGTTGAAGATTGTGTGTTGAGGATTGAGGATTGATTATTGAGGATTGAGTATTGAGGATTGAAGATTGAGGATTGAGGATTGAGGATTCAGGATTGAGGATTGAGGATGAGGGCTGAGGGTTGAGGATTGAGGATTGAGAATTGAGGATTGAGGATTGAGGATTGAGGATTGAGGGTTGAGGATTGAAGACTGAGTATTGAGGATTGAAGATTGAGGTTTGAGGATTCAGGATTGGGGTTTGAGGATGAGGGCTGAGGGTTGAGGATTGAGGATTGAGGATTGAGGATTGAAGATCGAGTATTGAGGATTGAGGATTGAGGATTGAGGATTGGGTATTGAAGATTGAGTATTGATGACTGAGGATTGAGGATTGAGGATTGATGATTGAGGATTGAGGATTGAAGATTGAGTATGGAGGATTGAAGGTTGAGTATTGGGGATTGAGGATTGAGGATTGAGGATAGAGGATTGAGTATTGAAGATTGAGTATTGAATGTTGATTATTGCGGACTGAGGATTGAGGATTAAGGATTGAGGAATGAGGAATGAGGATTGAGGATTGAGGATTGATGATTGAGGTTTGTGTATTGAAGATTGAGGATTCATGACTGAGGATTGAGGATTGAGGATTGAGGATTGAGTATTGAGGATTGAAGAATGATGATTGAGGATTGAGGATTGAGGATTGAAGATTGAGTATTGAGGATTGAAGACTGACGATTGAGTACTGAGGATTGATGTTTGAGGGTTGCGTATTGAATATTGAGGATTGAGGATTGAGGATTGAGGATTGAGGATCGAGGATTTAGGATTGAGGATTGAGGATTGAGGATTGAGGATTGAGGATTGAGTATTGAAGATTGAGGATTGATGACTGAGGATTGAGGATTGAGGATTGACGATTGAGGATTGGGAATTGAGGATTGAAGATTGAGTATTGAGGATTGAAGGTTGATGATTGAGGATTGATGATTGAGGATTGAGGATTGAAGACTGAGTATGGAGGATTGAAGGTTGATTATTGAGGATTGAGGATTGAGGATTGAGGATTGAGGATTGAGTATTGAAGATTGAGGATTGAACGTTGAGGATTGCGGACTGAGGATTGAGGATAGAGGATTGAGGATTGAAGACTGAGTATTGAGGATTGAATTTTGAGGATTGAAGACTGAGGATTGAGGATTGAGGATTAAGAATTGAGAATTGAGGATGAGGACTGAGGGTTGAGGATTGAGGTTTGAGGAATGAGGATTGAGAATTGAGGATTGAGGATTGATGATTGATGATTGAGTATTGAAGATTGAGGATTGATGACTGAGGGTCGAGGATTGAGGATTGATGATTGAGGATTGAGGATTGAGTATTGAATATTCAGGATTGATGATTGAGGATTGAGGATTGAGGATTGAGTATTGAGGATTGACGATTGAGGATTGGGGATAGAGGATTGAGTATTGAAGATTGAGTATTGAATGTTGAGGATTGCGGACTGAGGATTGAGGATTAAGGATTGAGGAATGAGGAATGAGGATTGAGGATTGAGGATTGATGATTGAGGACTGAGTATTGAAGATTGAGGTTTCATGACTGAGGATTGAGGATTGAGGATTGATGATTGAGGATTGAGGATTGAAGATTGAGTATGGAGGATTGAAGATTGAGGATTGAGGATTGAGGAACGAGGATTGACGATTGAGGATGATGGCTGAGGTTTGAGGACTGAGGTTTGAGGACTGAGGACTGAGGATTGAGGATTGAGAATTGAGGATTTAGGATTGAGGATATAGGATTGTGTATTGAGGATTGAAGAATGAGGATTGACGATTGAGGATTGAGGATTGAGGATTGAGGATTGAGTATTGAGTCTTCAGGATTGATGATTGAGGATTGAGGATTGAGGATTGAGGATTGAGGATTGATTATTGAGGATTGAAGATTGAGGATTGAGGATTGAGGATTGAGAATTGAGAATTGAGGATGATGACCGAGGGTTGAGGATTGAGGTTTGAGGAATGAGGATTGAGGATTGAGGATTGAGGATTGAGGATTGAGGATTGAGGATTGAGTATTGAAGATTGAGGATTGATGACTGAGGATTGAGGATTGAGGATTGACGATTGACGATTGAGGATTGGGAATTGAGGATTGAAGATTGAGTATTGAGGATTGAATGTTGATGATTGAGGATTGAGGAATGTGGTTTGAGGATTGAGGGTTGAGGATTGAAGGTTGAGTATTGAGGATTGATCATTGAGTATTGATGTTTGAGGACTGAGGACTGAGGATTGAAGATTGAGGATTGGGGATTGAGTATTGGCGATGGAGGATTGAGGACTGAGGATTGAGAATTGAGGATTGAGGATTGAAGATTGAGTATTGAGGATTAAAGATTGAGGATTGAGGATTGAGGACTGAAGATTGAGGACCGAGTGTTGAGTTTTGAGTGATGCGAATTGATGTTTGTAGACTGAGATTTGAAGATTGAAGATTGGGGATTGAGTACTGAAAACTGTGAATTGAGGATATTCTAATGGGGACTGAGGATTGACAATTGATTGTTGAGGACTGAGGGCTGAAGATTGACGATTCAGGATTGAGGATTCGGGATTGAGGTTTGAGGACGAGGACTGACGGTTGAGGATTCAGGTTTGGTGATTGAGGATTGAGGACTGATGACTGAGGATTTAGGATTGAGGATTTAGCATTGAGGATTGAAGATTTTGGACTGGGGATTGAGGATTGAAGATTGAGGATTAAGGATTGAGGATTGGGGATTGAGGATTGAAGATTGAGGATTGGGTATTGAGGATTGCAGAATGAGGATTGAGGATTGAAGATTGAGGTTTTATGATTGAGGATTGAGGATTGAGGATTGGGGATTGAGGATTGTGTGTTGAAGATTGAGGATTGATGATTGAGGATTGAGGATTGAGGATTGAGGATTGAGGATTGAGGATTGAGGTTTGAGGATTGAGGATTGAAGATTGAGGTTTGAGGATTGAGGCTTGAGGATTGAGGATTGAAGATTGAGGGTGAGGGCTGAGGGTTGGGGATTGAGGTTTGAGGACTGCGGACTGAGGATTGAGGGTTGAGAATTGAGGATTGAGGGTTCAGGACAGAAGATTGAGGATTGGGGACTGAGTGTTGAGGGTTGGGTGATGAGAATTGATGTTTGTGGGTAGACATTTGAAGATTGCAGATCTAAAATTGAGTATTGAAAACTGCGAATTGAGGATATTCCATTGAGGATTGACGATTGACAACTGATTGTTGAGGACTGAGTGCTGAAGATTGGGGATTCAGGGTTGAGGATTCGGGATTGAGGTTTGAGGGCTGACGATTTAGGATTGAGGCTTGAGGATTGAGGATTGAGGATTGAGGAACGAGGATTGAGGATTGAGGATGGAGCATTGAGGATTGAAGATTGAGGTCTGGGGATTGAGGATTGAAGATTGAGGATTAAGGATTGAGGATTGGGGATTGAGGATCTAGGATTGGAGATTCATTATTGAGGATTGAAGATTGAGGATACAGAATTGAGGCTTGAGGACTGAGGATTGACGATTGAAGATTGAGTATTGAGGATTGAGGATTGAGAATTGAAGATTGAGGATTGAGTATTGAGGATGAGGGCTGAGGGTTGCAGATTGAGTATTGAGTATTGTAGATTGAGGATTGAGGATTGAGAATTGAGGATTGAGGATTGAGGATTGACGATGAGGGCTGAGGGTTGAGGATTGAGGTTTGAGGACTGAGGACTGAGGATTGAGGATTGAGAATTGAGGATTGAGTATTGAGGATTGAAGATTGAGGTTTGAGGACTGAGGACTGAGGATTGAGGATTGAGAATTGAGGATTGAGTATTGAGGATTGAAGATTGAGGATTGAGGGTTGTGGATTGAGGACGAGGACTGAGGGTTGAGTATTGATGTTTGAGGTCCGAGGATTGAGGATTGAGTATTGAAGAATGAGGATTGAGGATTGAGGATTGAGGATTGAAGACTGAGTATTGAGGATTGAAGATTGAGGATTGAGGATTGAAGATTGAGTATTGAGGATTGAAGATTGAGGACTGAGGATTGAGGATTGAGGATTGAGGATTGACGATGAGGGCTGAGGGTTGAGGATTGAGGTCTGAGGACTGAGGACTGAGGATTGAGGACTGAGAATTGAGGATTGAGGATTGAGGATTGAAGATTGAGGATTGGGTATTGAGGATTGAAGAATGAGGATTGAGGATTGAGTATTGAGGATTGAGGTATGAAGATTGAGGATTGAGGATCTAGGATTGAGGACTGAGGATTGAGGATTGAGGATTGAGTATTGAAGATTGAGGATTGATGATTGTGGATGAGGACTGAGGATTGAGGTTTGAGGAATGAGGATTGACGATTGAGGATTGAGGATTGAGGATTGAGGATTGAGGATTGAGTATTGAAGATTGAGGATTGATGACTGAGGATTGAGGATTGAGGATTGACGATTGAGGATTGGGAATTGAGGATTGAAGATTGAGTATTGAGGATTGAAGGTTGATGATTGAGGATTGATGATTGAGGATTGAGGATTGAAGACTGAGTGTGGAGGATTGAAGGTTGAATATTGAGGATTGAGGATTGAGGATTGAGGATTGAGGATTGAGTATTGAAGATTGAGGATTGAACGTTGAGGATTGCGGACTGAGGATTGAGGATAGAGGATTGAGGATTGAAGACTGAGTATTGAGGATTGAATTTTGAGGATTGAAGACTGAGGATTGAGGATTGAGGATTAAGAATTGAGAATTGAGGATGAGGACTGAGGGTTGAGGATTGAGGTTTGAGGAATGAGGATTGAGAATTGAGGATTGAGGATTGATGATTGATGATTGAGTATTGAAGATTGAGGATTGATGACTGAGGGTCGAGGATTGAGGATTGATGATTGAGGATTGAAGACCCAGTATTGAGGACTGAGGATTGAGGATTGAGGATTGAGTATTGAAGATTGAGGATTGATGATTGTGGATGAGGACTGAGGATTGAGGTTTGAGGAATGAGGATTGAGGATTGAGGATTGAGGATTGAGGATTGAGGATTGAGGATTGAGTATTGAAGATTGAGGATTGATGACTGAGGATTGAGGATTGAGGATTGACGATTGAGGATTGGGAATTGAGGATTGAAGATTGAGTATTGAGGATTGAAGGTTGATGATTGAGGATTGATGATTGAGGATTGAGGATTGAAGACTGAGTATGGAGGATTGAAGGTTGAATATTGAGGATTGAGGATTGAGGATTGAGGATTGAGGATTGAGTATTGAAGATTGAGGATTGAACGTTGAGGATTGCGTACTGAGGATTGAGGATAGAGGATTGAGGATTGAAGACTGAGTATTGAGGATTGAATTTCGAGGATTGAAGACTGAGGATTGAGGATTGAGGATTAAGAATTGAGAATTGAGGATGAGGACTGAGGGTTGAGGATTGAGGTTTGAGGAATGAGGATTGAGAATTGAGGATTGAGGATTGATGATTGATGATTGAGTATTGAAGATTGAGGATTGATGACTGAGGGTCGAGGATTGAGGATTGATGATTGAGGATTGAGGATTGAAGATTGAGTATGGAGGATTGAAGATTGAGGATTGAGGATTGAGGATTGAGGAACGAGGATTGACGATTGAGGGTGATGGCTGAGGTTTGAGGACTGAGGTTTGAAGACTGCGGACTGAGGATTGAGGATTGAGAATTGCGGATTGAGGATTGAGGATTGAGGATTGAGCATTGAAGATTGAGGATTGATGATTGTGGATTGAGGACTGAGGATTGAGGTTTGAGGATTGAGGATTGAAGACTGAGTATTGAGGATTGAAGATTGAGGATTGAGGATTCAGGATTGAGGATTGAGGATGAGGGCTGAGGGTTGAGGATTGAGGATTGAGAATTGAGGATTGAGGATTGATGATTGAGGATTGCGGGTTGAGGATTGAGTATTGAAGATTGAGGATTGATGACGGAGGATTGAGGATTGAGGATTGATGATTGAGGATTGAGGATAGAAGATTGAGTATGGAGGATTGAAGGTTGAGTATTGAGGATTGACGATTGAGGATTGAGGATAGAGGATTGAGTATTGAAGATTGAGTATTGAATGTTGAGGATTGCGGACTAAGGGTTGAGGATTGAGGTTTGAGGAATGAGGATTGAGGATTGAGGATTGAGGATTGATGATTGAGGATTGAGTATTGAAGATTGAGGATTCATGACTGAGGATTGAGGATTGAGGATTGATGTTTGAGGATTGAGGAATGAAGATTGAGTATGGAGGATTGAAGATTGAGGATTGAGGATTGAGGATTGAAGATCGAGGACTGAGTGTTGAGGGTTGAGTGATGAGGATTGATGTCTGTGGATTGAGATTTGAAGATTGAAGATTGGGGATTCAGTATTGAAAACTGTGAATTGAGGATATTCTATTCAGGATTGAGGATTGACAATTGATTGTTGCGGACTGAGGGATTAAGATTGAGCATTCAGGATTGAGGATTCGGAATTGAGGTTTGAGGACTGAGGATTGAGGGTTGAGGATTGAGGATTGAGGATTGACGCCTGGGGATAGAGGATTGAGGATTGAGGATTGAGTATTGAAGATAGAGGATTGATGATTGTGGATTGAGGACTGAGGATTGAGGATTGAGGATTGAGGATTGAGTATTGAGGATTGAAGATTGAGGATTGAGGATTGAGGATTCAGGATTGATGATTCAGGATGAGGGCTGAGGGTTGAGCATTGAGGATTGAGAATTGAGGACTGAGGATTGAGGATTGAGGATTGAGGGTTGAGGATTGAAGACTGAGTATTGAGGATTGAAGATTGAGGATTGAGGATTGAGGATTGAGGATTGAGGATCGAGGATTTAGGATTGAGGATTGAAGATTGAGGATTGAGGATTGCGGATTGAGCGTTGAAGATTGAGGATTGATAATTGCGGATTGAGGATTGAGGATTGAGGATTGAGGATTGAGGATTGAAGATTGAGGATTGGGATTGAGGATTGAGGATTGAGAATCGAAGATTGAGTATTGAGGATTGAAGATTGAGGTTTGAGGGTTGAGGATTGAGGGTGGAGGATGAGGGCTGAGGGTTGAGCGTTGAGGTTTGAGTATTGAATACTGAGAATTCAGGATATTAGATTGAGTATTGAGAATTGAGGATTGATGGTTGCGTATTGAGGATTGAGGATTGAGTATTGAGGATAGAAGATTGAGGTTTGAGGATTGAGAATTGAGAATTGAGGATGAGGACTGAGGGTTGAGGATTGAGGTTTGAGGAACGAGGATTGAGGATTGAGAATTGAGGACTGAGGATTGACGATTGAGTATTGAAGATTGAGGATTGATGTCTGAGGATTGAGGATCGAGGATTGAGGATTGAGGATTGAGGATTGAGGATTGAGGATTGAAGATTGTGTGTTGAGGATTGGGGATTGAGTATTGAGGATTGAGTATTGAGGATTGAAGATTGAGGATTGAGGATTGAGGGTTCAGGATTGAGGATTGAGGATGAGGGCTGAGGGTTGAGGATTGAGGATTGAGAATTGAGGATTGAGGATTGAGGATTGAGGATTGAGGGTTGAGGATTGAAGACTGAGTATTGAGGATTGAAGATTGAGGTTTGAGGATTCAGGATTGGGGTTTGAGGATGAGGGCTGAGGGTTGAGGATTGAGGATTGAGGATTGAGGATTGAAGATCGAGTATTGAGGATTGAGGATTGAGGATTGAGGATTGGGTATTGAAGATTGAGTATTGATGACTGAGGATTGAGGATTGAGGATTGATGATTGAGGATTGAGGATTGAAGATTGAGTATGGAGGATTGAAGGTTGAGTATTGGGGATTGAGGATTGAGGATAGAGGATTGAGTATTGAAGATTGAGTATTGAATGTTGATTATTGCGGACTGAGGATTGAGGATTAAGGATTGAGGAATGAGGAATGAGGATTGAGGATTGAGGATTGATGATTGAGGTTTGTGTATTGAAGATTGAGTATTCATGACTGAGGATTGAGGATTGAGGATTGAGGATTGAGTATTGAGGATTGAAGAATGATGATTGAGGATTGAGGATTGAGGATTGAAGATTGAGTATTGAGGATTGAAGACTGACGATTGAGTACTGAGGATTGATGTTTGAGGGTTGCGTATTGAATATTGAGGATTGAGGATTGAGGATTGAGGATTGAGGATCGAGGATTTAGGATTGAGGATTGAGGATTGAGGATTGAGGATTGAGGATTGAGTGTTGAAGATTGAGGATTGATGAATGCGCATTGAGGATTGAGGATTGAGGATTGAGGATTGAGGATTGAAGATTGAGGATTGGGATTGAGGATTGAGGATTGAGGATTGAGAATCGAAGATTGAGTATTGAGGATTGAAGATTGAGGTTTGAGGATTGAGGATTGAGGATGGAGGATGAGGGCTGAGGGTTGAGCGTTGAGGTTTGAGTATTGAATACTGAGAATTCAGGATATTAGATTGAGTATTGAGAACTGAGGATTGATGGTTGCGTATTGAGGATTGAGGATTGAGTATTGAGGATTGAAGATTGAGGTTTGAGGATTGAGAATTGAGAATTGAGGATGAGGACTGAGGGTTGAGGATTGCGGTTTGAGGAACGAGGATTGAGGATTGAGAATTGAGGACTGAGGATTGACGATTGAGTATTGAAGATTGAGGATTGATGTCTGAGGATTGAGGATCGAGGATTGAGGATTGAGGATTGAGGATTGAGGATTGAGGATTGAAGATTGTGTATTGAGGATTGAGGATTGAGGATTGAGGATTGAGTATTGAGGATTGAAGATTGAGGATTGAGGATTGAGGATTCAGGATTGAGGATTGAGGATGAGGGCTGAGGGTTGAGGATTGAGGATTGAGAATTGAGGATTGAGGATTGAGGATTGAGGATTGAGGGTTGAGGATTGAAGACTGAGTATTGAGGATTGAAGATTGAGGTTTGAGGATTCAGGATTGAGGTTTGAGAATGAGGGCTGAGGGTTGAGGATTGAGGATTGAGGATTGAGGATTGAAGATCGAGTATTGAGGATTGAGGATTAGGGATTGAGGATTGGGTATTGAAGATTGAGTATTGATGACTGAGGATTGAGGATTGAGGGTTGATGATTGAGGATTGAGGATTGAAGATTGAGTATGGAGGATTGAAGGTTGAGTATTGGGGATTGAGGATTGAGGATTGAGGATAGAGGATTGAGTATTGAAGATTGAGTATTGAATGTTGATTATTGCGGACTGAGGATTGAGGATTAAGGATTGAGGAATGAGGAATGAGGATTGAGGATTGAGGATTGATGATTGAGGTTTGTGTATTGAAGATTGAGGATTCATGACTGAGGATTGAGGATTGAGGATTGATGATTGAGAATTGAGGATTGAAGATTGAGTATGGAGGATTGAAGATTGAGGATTGAGGATTGAGGAACGAGGATTGACGATTGAGGATGATGGCTGAGGTTTGAGGACTGAGGTTTGAGGACTGAGGACTGAGGATTGAGGATTGAGAATTGAGGATTTAGGATTGAGGATTGAGGATTGGGTATTGAGGATTGAAGAATGAGGATTGACGATTGAGGATTGAGGATTGAGGATTGAGGATTGAGTATTGAATATTCAGGATTGATGATTGAGGATTGAGGATTGAGGATTGAGGATTGAGGATTGAGGATTGAGTATTGAAGATTGTGGACTGATGTTTGACGATTGAGGACTGAGGATTGAGGATTGATTATTGAGCTTTGGGGATTGAAGATTGAGGACTGGGGATAGAGGATTGAATATTGAGGATTAAGGATAGAGTATTGGGGATTGAGTATCTAGGTTATGAGGTTGATTATTGAGGATTGAAGATTGAGGATTGAGGATTGAGGATTGAGAATTGAGGATGAGGGCTGAGGGTTGAGGATTGAGGATTGAGGATTGAGGATTCAAGACCCAGTATTGATGATTGAGAATTGAGGATTGAGGATTGAGTATTGAAGATTGAGTATTGATGATTGTGGATGAGGACTGAGGATTGAGGTTTGAGGAATGAGGATTGAGGATTGAGGATTGAGGATTGAGGATTGAGGATTGAGGATTGAGGATTGAGGATTGACGATTGAGGATTGGGAATTGAGGATTGAAGATTGAGTATTGAGGATTGAAGGTTGATGATTGAGGATTGATGATTGAGGATTGAGGATTGAAGACTGAGTATGGAGGATTGAAGGTTGATTATTGAGGATTGAGGATTGAGGATTGAGGATTGAGGATTGAGTATTGAAGATTGAGGATTGAACGTTGAGGATTGCGGACTGAGGATTGAGGATAGAGGATTGAGGATTGAAGACTGAGTATTGAGGATTGAATTTTGAGGATTGAAGACTGAGGATTGAGGATTGAGGATTAAGAATTGAGAATTGAGGATGAGGACTGAGGGTTGAGGATTGAGGTTTGAGGAATGAGGATTGAGAATTGAGGATTGAGGATTGATGATTGATGATTGAGTATTGAAGATTGAGGATTGATGACTGAGGGTCGAGGATTGAGGATTGATGATTGAGGATTGAGGATTGAAGATTGAGTATGGAGGATTGAAGATTGAGGATTGAGGATTGAGGATTGAGGATTGAGGAACGAGGATTGACGATTGAGGATGATGGCTGAGGTTTGAGGACTGGGGTTTGAGGACTGCGGACTGAGGATTGAGGATTGAGAACTGAGGATTGAGGATTGAGGATTGAGGATTGAGCATTGAAGATTGAGGATTGATGATTGTGGATTGAGGACTGAGGATTGAGGATTGAGGATTGAGGATTGAAGACTGAGTATTGAGGATTGAAGATTGAGGATTGAGGATTCAGGATTGAGGATTGAGGATGAGGGCTGAGGGTTGAGGATTGAGGATTGAGAATTGAGGATTGAGGATTGATGATTGAGGATTGCGGATTGAGGATTGAAGACTGAGTATTGAGGATTGAAGAATGAGGTTTGAGGATTCAGGATTGAGGTTTGAGGGTGAGAGCTGAGGGTTGAGGATTGAGGATTGAGGATTGAGGATTGAAGATCGAGTATTGAGGATTGAGGATTGAGGATTGAGGATTGAGTATTGAAGATTGAGGATTGATGACGGAGGATTGAGGATTGAGGATTGATGATTGAGGATTGAGGATAGAAGATTGAGTATGGAGGATTGAAGGTTGAGTATTGAGGATTGACGATTGAGGATTGGGGATAGAGGATTGAGTATTGAAGATTGAGTATTGAATGTTGAGGATTGCGGACTGAGGATTGAGGATTAAGGATTGAGGAATGAGGAATGAGGATTGAGGATTGAGTATTGATGATTGAGGACTGAGTATTGAAGATTGAGGTTTCATGACTGAGGATTGAGGATTGAGGATTGATGATTGAGGATTGAGGATTGAAGATTGAGTATGGAGGATTGAAGATTGAGGATTGAGGATTGATGACTGAGGATTGAGGATTGAGGATTGACGATTGAGGATTGGGAATTGAGGATTGAAGATTGAGTATTGAGGATTGAATGTTGATGATTGAGGATTGAGGAATGTGGTTTGAGGATTGAGGGTTGAGGATTGAAGGTTGAGTATTGAGGATTGATCATTGAGTATTGATGATTGAGGACTGAGGACTGAGGATTGAAGATTGAGGATTGGGGATTGAGTATTGGCGATTGAGGATTGAGGACTGAGGATTGAGAATTGAGGATTGAGGATTGAAGATTGAGTATTGAGGATTAAAGATTGAGGATTGAGGATTGAGGACTGAAGATTGAGGACCGAGTGTTGAGTTTTGAGTGATGCGAATTGATGTTTGTAGACTGAGATTTGAAGATTGAAGATTTTGGATTGAGTACTGAAAACTGTGAATTGAGGATATTCTAATGGGGACTGAGGATTGACAATTGATTGTTGAGGACTGAGGGCTGAAGATTGACGATTCAGGATTGAGGATTCGGGATTGAGGTTTGAGGACGAGGACTGACGGTTGAGGATTCAGGTTTGGTGATTGAGGATTGAGGACTGATGACTGAGGATTTAGGATTGAGGATTTAGCATTGAGGATTGAAGATTTTGGACTGGGGATTGAGGATTGAAGATTGAGGATTAAGGATTGAGGATTGGGGATTGAGGATTGAAGATTGAGGATTGGGTATTGAGGATTGCAGAATGAGGATTGAGGATTGAAGATTGAGGTTTTATGATTGAGGATTGAGGATTGAGGATTGGGAATTGAGGATTGTGTGTTGAAGATTGAGGATTGATGATTGAGGATTGAGGATTGAGGATTGAGGATTGAGGATTGAGGATTGAGGTTTGAGGATTGAGGATTGAAGATTGAGGTTTGAGGATTGAGGCTTGAGGATTGAGGATTGAAGATTGAGGGTGAGGGCTGAGGGTTGGGGATTGAGGTTTGAGGACTGCGGACTGAGGATTGAGGGTTGAGAATTGAGGATTGAGGGTTCAGGACAGAAGATTGAGGATTGGGGACTGAGTGTTGAGGGTTGGGTGATGAGAATTGATGTTTGTGGGTAGACATTTGAAGATTGCAGATCTAGTATTGAGTATTGAAAACTGCGAATTGAGGATATTCCATTGAGGATTGACGATTGACAACTGATTGTTGAGGACTGAGTGCTGAAGATTGGGGATTCAGGGTTGAGGATTCGGGATTGAGGTTTGAGGGCTGACGATTTAGGATTGAGGCTTGAGGATTGAGGATTGAGGATTGAGGAACGAGGATTGAGGATTGAGGATGGAGCATTGAGGATTGAAGATTGAGGTCTGGGGATTGAGGATTGAAGATTGAGGATTAAGGATTGAGGATTGGGGATTGAGGATCTAGGATTGGAGATTGATTATTGAGGATTGAAGATTGAGGATACAGAATTGAGGCTTGAGGACTGAGGATTGACGATTGAAGATTGAGTATTGAGGATTGAGGATTGAGAATTGAAGATTGAGGATTGAGTATTGAGGATGAGGGCTGAGGGTTGCAGATTGAGTATTGAGTATTGTAGATTGAGGATTGAGGATTGAGAATTGAGGATTGAGGATTGAAGATTGAGGTTTGAGGACTGAGGACTGAGGATTGAGGATTGAGAATTGAGGATTGAGTATTGAGGATTGAAGATTGAGGATTGAGGGTTGTGGATTGAGGACGAGGACTGAGGGTTGAGTATTGATGTTTGAGGTCCGAGGATTGAGGATTGAGTATTGAAGAATGAGGATTGAGGATTGAGGATTGAGGATTGAAGACTGAGTATTGAGGATTGAAGATTGAGGATTGAGGATTGAAGATTGAGTATTGAGGATTGAAGATTGAGGACTGAGGATTGAGGATTGAGGATTGAGGATTGACGATGAGGGCTGAGGGTTGAGGATTGAGGTCTGAGGACTGAGGACTGAGGATTGAGGACTGAGAATTGAGGATTGAGGATTGAGGATTGAAGATTGAGGATTGGGTATTGAGGATTGAAGAATGAGGATTGAGGATTGAGTATTGAGGATTGAGGTATGAAGATTGAGGATTGAGGATCTAGGATTGAGGACTGAGGATTGAGGATTGAGGATTGAGTATTGAAGATTGAGGATTGATGATTGTGGATGAGGACTGAGGATTGAGGTTTGAGGAATGAGGATTGACGATTGAGGATTGAGGATTGAGGATTGAGGATTGAGGATTGAGTATTGAAGATTGAGGATTGATGACTGAGGATTGAGGATTGAGGATTGACGATTGAGGATTGGGAATTGAGGATTGAAGATTGAGTATTGAGGATTGAAGGTTGATGATTGAGGATTGATGATTGAGGATTGAGGATTGAAGACTGAGTGTGGAGGATTGAAGGTTGAATATTGAGGATTGAGGATTGAGGATTGAGGATTGAGGATTGAGTATTGAAGATTGAGGATTGAACGTTGAGGATTGCGGACTGAGGATTGAGGATAGAGGATTGAGGATTGAAGACTGAGTATTGAGGATTGAATTTTGAGGATTGAAGACTGAGGATTGAGGATTGAGGATTAAGAATTGAGAATTGAGGATGAGGACTGAGGGTTGAGGATTGAGGTTTGAGGAATGAGGATTGAGAATTGAGGATTGAGGATTGATGATTGATGATTGAGTATTGAAGATTGAGGATTGATGACTGAGGGTCGAGGATTGAGGATTGATGATTGAGGATTGAAGACCCAGTATTGAGGACTGAGGATTGAGGATTGAGGATTGAGTATTGAAGATTGAGGATTGATGATTGTGGATGAGGACTGAGGATTGAGGTTTGAGGAATGAGGATTGAGGATTGAGGATTGAGGATTGAGGATTGAGGATTGAGGATTGAGTATTGAAGATTGAGGATTGATGACTGAGGATTGAGGATTGAGGATTGACGATTGAGGATTGGGAATTGAGGATTGAAGATTGAGTATTGAGGATTGAAGGTTGATGATTGAGGATTGATGATTGAGGATTGAGGATTGAAGACTGAGTATGGAGGATTGAAGGTTGAATATTGAGGATTGAGGATTGAGGATTGAGGATTGAGGATTGAGTATTGAAGATTGAGGATTGAACGTTGAGGATTGCGTACTGAGGATTGAGGATAGAGGATTGAGGATTGAAGACTGAGTATTGAGGATTGAATTTCGAGGATTGAAGACTGAGGATTGACGATTGAGGATTAAGAATTGAGAATTGAGGATGAGGACTGAGGGTTGAGGATTGAGGTTTGAGGAATGAGGATTGAGAATTGAGGATTGAGGATTGATGATTGATGATTGAGTATTGAAGATTGAGGATTGATGACTGAGGGTCGAGGATTGAGGATTGATGATTGAGGATTGAGGATTGAAGATTGAGTATGGAGGATTGAAGATTGAGGATTGAGGATTGAGGATTGAGGAACGAGGATTGACGATTGAGGGTGATGGCTGAGGTTTGAGGACTGAGGTTTGAAGACTGCGGACTGAGGATTGAGGATTGAGAATTGCGGATTGAGGATTGAGGATTGAGGATTGAGCATTGAAGATTGAGGATTGATGATTGTGGATTGAGGACTGAGGATTGAGGTTTGAGGATTGAGGATTGAAGACTGAGTATTGAGGATTGAAGATTGAGGATTGAGGATTCAGGATTGAGGATTGAGGATGAGGGCTGAGGGTTGAGGATTGAGGATTGAGAATTGAGGATTGAGGATTGATGATTGAGGATTGCGGGTTGAGGATTGAGTATTGAAGATTGAGGATTGATGACGGAGGATTGAGGATTGAGGATTGATGATTGAGGATTGAGGATAGAAGATTGAGTATGGAGGATTGAAGGTTGAGTATTGAGGATTGACGATTGAGGATTGAGGATAGAGGATTGAGTATTGAAGATTGAGTATTGAATGTTGAGGATTGCGGACTAAGGGTTGAGGATTGAGGTTTGAGGAATGAGGATTGAGGATTGAGGATTGAGGATTGATGATTGAGGATTGAGTATTGAAGATTGAGGATTCATGACTGAGGATTGAGGATTGAGGATTGATGTTTGAGGATTGAGGAATGAAGATTGAGTATGGAGGATTGAAGATTGAGGATTGAGGATTGAGGATTGAAGATCGAGGACTGAGTGTTGAGGGTTGAGTGATGAGGATTGATGTCTGTGGATTGAGATTTGAAGATTGAAGATTGGGGATTCAGTATTGAAAACTGTGAATTGAGGATATTCTATTCAGGATTGAGGATTGACAATTGATTGTTGCGGACTGAGGGATTAAGATTGAGCATTCAGGATTGAGGATTCGGAATTGAGGTTTGAGGACTGAGGATTGAGGGTTGAGGATTGAGGATTGAGGATTGACGCCTGGGGATAGAGGATTGAGGATTGAGGATTGAGTATTGAAGATAGAGGATTGATGATTGTGGATTGAGGACTGAGGATTGAGGATTGAGGATTGAGGATTGAGTATTGAGGATTGAAGATTGAGGATTGAGGATTGAGGATTCAGGATTGATGATTCAGGATGAGGGCTGAGGGTTGAGCATTGAGGATTGAGAATTGAGGACTGAGGATTGAGGATTGAGGATTGAGGGTTGAGGATTGAAGACTGAGTATTGAGGATTGAAGATTGAGGATTGAGGATTGAGGATTGAGGATTGAGGATCGAGGATTTAGGATTGAGGATTGAAGATTGAGGATTGAGGATTGCGGATTGAGCGTTGAAGATTGAGGATTGATAATTGCGGATTGAGGATTGAGGATTGAGGATTGAGGATTGAGGATTGAAGATTGAGGATTGGGATTGAGGATTGAGGATTGAGAATCGAAGATTGAGTATTGAGGATTGAAGATTGAGGTTTGAGGGTTGAGGATTGAGGGTGGAGGATGAGGGCTGAGGGTTGAGCGTTGAGGTTTGAGTATTGAATACTGAGAATGCAGGATATTAGATTGAGTATTGAGAATTGAGGATTGATGGTTGCGTATTGAGGATTGAGGATTGAGTATTGAGGATAGAAGATTGAGGTTTGAGGATTGAGAATTGAGAATTGAGGATGAGGACTGAGGGTTGAGGATTGAGGTTTGAGGAACGAGGATTGAGGATTGAGAATTGAGGACTGAGGATTGACGATTGAGTATTGAAGATTGAGGATTGATGTCTGAGGATTGAGGATCGAGGATTGAGGATTGAGGATTGAGGATTGAGGATTGAGGATTGAAGATTGTGTGTTGAGGATTGGGGATTGAGTATTGAGGATTGAGTATTGAGGATTGAAGATTGAGGATTGAGGATTGAGGGTTCAGGATTGAGGATTGAGGATGAGGGCTGAGGGTTGAGGATTGAGGATTGAGAATTGAGGATTGAGGATTGAGGATTGAGGATTGAGGGTTGAGGATTGAAGACTGAGTATTGAGGATTGAAGATTGAGGTTTGAGGATTCAGGATTGGGGTTTGAGGATGAGGGCTGAGGGTTGAGGATTGAGGATTGAGGATTGAGGATTGAAGATCGAGTATTGAGGATTGAGGATTGAGGATTGAGGATTGGGTATTGAAGATTGAGTATTGATGACTGAGGATTGAGGATTGAGGATTGATGATTGAGGATTGAGGATTGAAGATTGAGTATGGAGGATTGAAGGTTGAGTATTGGGGATTGAGGATTGAGGATAGAGGATTGAGTATTGAAGATTGAGTATTGAATGTTGATTATTGCGGACTGAGGATTGAGGATTAAGGATTGAGGAATGAGGAATGAGGATTGAGGATTGAGGATTGATGATTGAGGTTTGTGTATTGAAGATTGAGTATTCATGACTGAGGATTGAGGATTGAGGATTGAGGATTGAGTATTGAGGATTGAAGAATGATGATTGAGGATTGAGGATTGAGGATTGAAGATTGAGTATTGAGGATTGAAGACTGACGATTGAGTACTGAGGATTGATGTTTGAGGGTTGCGTATTGAATATTGAGGATTGAGGATTGAGGATTGAGGATTGAGGATCGAGGATTTAGGATTGAGGATTGAGGATTGAGGATTGAGGATTGAGGATTGAGTGTTGAAGATTGAGGATTGATGAATGCGCATTGAGGATTGAGGATTGAGGATTGAGGATTGAGGATTGAAGATTGAGGATTGGGATTGAGGATTGAGGATTGAGGATTGAGAATCGAAGATTGAGTATTGAGGATTGAAGATTGAGGTTTGAGGATTGAGGATTGAGGATGGAGGATGAGGGCTGAGGGTTGAGCGTTGAGGTTTGAGTATTGAATACTGAGAATTCAGGATATTAGATTGAGTATTGAGAACTGAGGATTGATGGTTGCGTATTGAGGATTGAGGATTGACTATTGTGGATTGAAGATTGAGGATTCAGGATTGAGGTTTGAGGATTGAGGATTGAGGATCGAGGATTGAAGATTGAGGATTGGGGACTGAGTGTTGAGGGTTGAGTGTTGAGAATTGATGTTTGTGGATAGAGATTTGAAGATTGCAGATTGAGCATTGCGTATTGAAAGCTCTGAAGTGAGGATATTCTATCGAGGATTGAGGATCGACAACTTATTGTTGAGCACTGTGTGCTGGAGGTTGAGGCTTCAGGATTGAGTATACAGGATTGTGGTTTGAGGACTGAGGATTGAGGATTGAGGATTGAGGATTGAGGATTGAGGATTGAGGATTGAGGATTGAAGATTGATGATTGGGTATTGAGGATTGAACATTGAGGATTGAGGATTGAGGATTGAGGATTGAGGATTGAGGATTGAAGATTGAATATTGATGATTGAAGATTGAGGATTGAGGATTGAGTGTTGTGGATTGAGAACTAGGACAGAGGGCTGAGTATTGATGTTTGAGGTCTGAGGATTGACGACTGAGGCCTGAGGATTGAGGATTGAGAATTGAGGATTGACTATTGTGGATTGAAGATTGAGGATTGAGGATTGAGGGTTGAGGATTGAGGATTGAGGATCGAGGATTGAAGATTGAGTATTGAGGATTGAGGATTGGGTATTGAGGATTGAGGATTGAGGATTGAGTATTGAGGATTGAGGATTGAGTATTGAAGATTGTGGACTGATGATTGACGATTGAGGACAGAGGATTGAGGATTGATTATTGAGCTTTGGGGATTGAAGATTGTGGACTGGGGATAGAGGATTGAATATTGAGTATTAAGGATAGAGTATTGGGGATTGAGGATCTAGGATAGGAGATTGATTATTGAGGATTGAAGATTGAGGATTGAGGATTGAGGATTGAGAATTGAGAATTGAGGATGAGGACTGAGGGTTGAGGATTGAGGCTAGAGGAATGAGGATTGAGGATTGAGGATTGAGAATTGAGATTTGAGGATTGAGGATTGAGGATTGAGTATTGAAGATTGAGGATTGATGACTGACGATTGAGGACTGAGGATTGAGGAATGAGGATTGAGGAACGAGGATTGACGATTGAGGATGATGGCTGAGGTTTGAGGACTGAGGTTTGAGGACTGGGGACTGAGGATTGAGGATTGAGAATTGAGGATTGAGGATTGAGGATTGAGGATTGGGTATTGAGGATTGAAGAATGAGGATTGACGATTGAGGATTGAGGATTGAGGATTGAGTATTGAGTATTGAAGATTCAGGATTGATGATTGAGGATTGAGGATTGAGGATTGAGGATTGAGGATTGAGGATTGAGTGTTGAGGATTGAGGATCGAAGATTGACTATTGAGGATTGAAGATTGAGGTTTGAGGATTGAGGATTGAGGATGGAGGATGAGGGCTGAGGGTTGAGGATTGAGGTTTAAGTATTGAATACTGAGAATTCAGGATATTCTATTGAGTATTGAGAATTGAGGATTGATGGTTGAGTATTGAGGATTGAGGATTGAGGATTGAGGATTGAAGATTGGCGATTGAGGATTCTGTGTTGAAGATTGAGGATTGATGATTGAGGATTGAGGATTGAGGATCGAGGATTTAGGATTGAGGATTGAAGATTGAGGATTGAGGGTTGAGGATTGAGTATTGAAGATTGAGGATTGATGACTGAGGATTGAGTATTGAGGATTGAAGATAGAGGATTTGGTATTGAGGATTGAAGAATGAGGATTGAGGATTGAGGATTGAGGATTGAAGATTGAGGATTGAGGATTGAGGATTGAGGATTGAGGATTGAGGATTGATGATTGAGTATTGAGGATTGAGGATTGAGGATTGAGGATTGAACATTGAGTCTTGAGTATTGAAGATTGAGTGTTGAGGATTGAGGATTGAAGATTGAGCATTTGGGACTGAGGATTGAAGATTGAGGATCGAGGATTGAGGATTGAGGATTGAGGATTGAGGATTGAGGATTGAGGTTTGAGGATTGAGGATTGAAGATTGAGGTTTGAGGATTGAGGCTTGAGGATTGAGGATTGAAGATTGAGGGTGAGGGCTGATGGTTGGGGATTGAGGTTTGAGGACTGAGGACTGAGGATTGAGGGTTGAGAATTGAGGATTGAGGGTTCAGGACAGAAGATTGAGGATTGGGGACTGAGTGTTGAGGGTTGGGTGATGAGAATTGATGTTTGTGGGTAGACATTTGAAGATTGCAGATCTAGTATTGACTATTGAAAACTGCGAATTGAGGATATTCCATTGAGGATTGACGATTGACAACTGATTGTTGAGGACTGAGTGCTGAAGATTGGGGATTCAGGGTTGAGGATTCGGGATTGAGGTTTGAGGGTTGACGATTTAGGATTGAGGCTTGAGGATTGAGGATTGAGGATTGAGGAACGAGGATTGAGGATTGAGGATGGAGCATTGAGGATTGAAGATTGAGGTCTGGGGATTGAGGATTGAAGATTGAGGATTAAGGATTGAGGATTGGGGATTGAGGATCTAGGATTGGAGATTGATTATTGAGGATTGAAGATTGAGGATACAGAATTGAGGCTTGAGGACTGAGGATTGACGATTGAAGATTGAGTATTGAGGATTGAGGATTGAGAATTGAAGATTGAGGATTGAGTATTGAGGATGAGGGTTGAGGGTTGCAGATTGAGTATTGAGTATTGTAGATTGAGGATTGAGGATTGAGGATTGAGGATTGAGGATTGAGGATTGACGATGAGGGCTGAGGGTTGAGGATTGAGGTTTGAGGACTGAGGACTGAGGATTGAGGATTGAGAATTGAGGATTGAGTATTGAAGATTGAGGATTGATGACTGAGGATTGAGTATTGAGGATTGAAGATAGAGGATTTGGTATTGAGGATTGAAGAATGAGGATTGAGGATTGAGGATTGAGGATTGAAGATTGAGTATTGAAGAATGAGGATTGAGGATTGAGGATTGAGGATTGAAGACTGAGTATTGAGGATTGAAGATTGAGGATTGAGGATTGAAGATTGAGTATTGAGGATTGAAGATTGAGGACTGAGGATTGAGGATTGAGGATTGAGGATTGACGATGAGGGCTGAGGGTTGAGGATTGAGGTCTGAGGACTGAGGACTGAGGATTGAGGACTGAGAATTGAGGATTGAGGATTGAGGATTGAAGATTGAGGATTGGGTATTGAGGATTGAAGAATGAGGATTGAGGATTGAGTATTGAGGATTGAGGTATGAAGATTGAGGATTGAGGATCCAGGATTGAGGATTGAAGATTGAGGATTGAGGATTGAAGATTTAGGATTGAGGATTGAGTGTTGAGGATTGAGGACTGAGGATCGAGGATTGAAGATTGAGTATTGAGGATTGAAGGTTGAGGATTGAGGATTGAGGATTGAGGGTTGAGGATTGAAGATTGAGGATTGGGGATTGAGGATTGACGATTGAGGATTGAGAATTGAGGATTGAAGATTGAAGATTGGGTATTGAGGATTGAAGATTGAGGATTGAGGATTGAGGATTGAAGAATGAGGGTTGAGGATTGACGATTGAGGATTGAAGACTGAGTATTGAGGATTGAAGATTGAGGATTGAGGATTGAAGATTGAGTATTGAGGATTGAAGATTGAGGATTGAGGATTGAGGATTGAGGATTGAGTATCGACGATGAGGGCTGAGGGTTGAGGATAGAGGTTTGAGGACTGAGGACTGAGGATTGAGGATTGAGAATTGAGGATTGAGGATTGAGGATTGAGGATTGAAGATTGAGAATTGAGGATTGAGTATTGAGGATTGAGGATTGAGGATTGAAGATTGAGGATTGGGGACTGAGTGTTGAGGATTGAGTGATGAGAATTGATGTTTGTGGATAGAGATTTGAAGATTGCAGATTGAGCATTGCGTATTGAAATCTCTGAAGTGAGGATATTCTATTGAGGATTGAGGATCGACAACTTATTGTTGAGCACTGAGTGCTGGAGGTTGAGGCTTCAGGATTGAGGATTCAGGATTGTGGTTTGAGGACTGAGGATTGAGGATTGAGGATTGAGGATTGAGGATTGAGGATTGAGGACTGAGGATTGAAGATTGATGATTGGGTATTGAGGATTGAACATTGAGGATTGAGGATTGAGGATTGAGGATTGAGGATTGAGGATTGAAGATTGAATATTGATGATTGAAGATTGAGGATTGAGGATTGAGTTTTGTGGATTGAGAACGAGGACAGAGGGCTGAGTATTGATGTTTGAGGTCTGAGGATTGAGGACTGAGGACTGAGGATTGAGGATTGAGAATTGAGGATTGACTATTGTGGATTGAAGATTGAGGATTGAGGATTGAGGTTTGAGGATTGAGGATCTAGGATTGAAGATTGAGGATTGGGGACTGAGTGTTGAGGGTTGAGTGTTGAGAATTGATGTTTGTGGATAGAGATTTGAAGATTGCAGATTGAGCATTGCGTATTGAAAGCTCTGAAGTGAGGATATTCTATCGAGGATTGAGGATCGACAACTTATTGTTGAGCACTGTGTGCTGGAGGTTGAGGCTTCAGGATTGAGTATACAGGATTGTGGTTTGAGGACTGAGGATTGAGGATTGAGGATTGAGGATTGAGGATTGAGGATTGAGGATTGAGGATTGAAGATTGATGATTGGGTATTGAGGATTGAACATTGAGGATTGAGGATTGAGGATTGAGGATTGAGGATTGAGGATTGAAGATTGAATATTGATGATTGAAGATTGAGGATTGAGGATTGATTATTGAGGATTGAGGATTGAAGATTGAGGATTGTGTGTTGAAGATTGAGGATTGATGATTGAGGATTGAGGATTGAGGATCGAGGATTGAGGATTGAGTATTGAAGATTGAGGATTGATGACTGAGGATTGAGGATTGAGGATTGATTATTGAGGATTGAGGATTGAAGATTGAGTATGGAGGATTGAAGATTGAGGATTGAGGATTGAGGAACGAGGATTGACGATTGAGGATGATGGCTGAGGTTTGAGGACTGAGGTTTGAGGACTGAGGTTTGAGGACTGAGGACTGAGGATTGAGGATTGAGAATTGAGGATTGAGGATTGAGGATTGAGGATTGGGTATTGAGGATTGAAGAATGAGGATTGACGATTGGGGACTGAGGATTGAGGATTGAGGATTGAGTATTGAAGATTCAGGATTGATGATTGAGGATTGAGGATTGAGGATTGAGGATTGAGGATTGAGGATTGGGGATTGAGGATTGTGTGTTGAAGATTGAGGATTGATGTTTGAGGATTGAGGATTGAGGATCGAGGATTTAGGATTGAGGATTGAAGATTGAGGATTGAGGATTGAGGATTGAGGATTGAGTATTGAAGATTGAGGATTGATGACTGAGGATTGAGGATTGAGGATTGATTATTGAGGATTGAGGATTGAAGATTGAGTATGGAGGATTGAATATTGAGGATTGAGGATTGAGGAACGAGGATTGACGATTGAGGATAATGGCTGAGGTTTGAGGACTGAGGTTTGAGGACTGAGGATTGAAGATTGAGGATTGGGTATTGAGGATTGAAGAATGAGGATTGAGGATTGAGGATTGAGGATTGAGGATTGAAGGTTGAGTATTGAGGATTGATGACAGACGATTGAGTATTGAGGATTGATGTTTGAGGGTGTGTATTGAATATTGAGGATTGAGGATTGAGGATTGAGGATTGAGGATTGAGCATTGAAGATTGAGTATTGATGATTGAAGATTGAGGATTGAGGATTGAGGGTCGAGGATGGAGGACTGAGGATTGAGGATTGAGTATTGAAGATTGAGTGTTCATGACTGAGGATTGAGGAATGAGGATTGAGGGTTGAGGATAGCGGATCGAAGATTGAGTATTGAGGATTGAAGATTGAGGTTTGAGGATTGAGGATTGAGGATTGAGTATGAGGGCTGAGGGTTGAGGATTGAGGTTTAAGTATTGAATACTGAGAATTCAGGATATTCTATTGAGTATTGAGAATTGAGGATTGATGGTTGAGTATTGAGGATTGAGGATTGAGGATTGAGGATTGAGTATTGAAGATTGTGGATTGATGATTGAGGATTGAGGATTGAGGATTGGGGATTGAGGATTGTGTGTCGAAGATTGAGGATTGATGATTGAGGATTGAGGATTGAGTATTGAGGATTGAGGATTGAGTATTGAAGGTTGAGGATTGATGATTGAGGATTGAGGACTGAGGATTGGGGATTGAGGATTGTGTGTTGAAGATTGAGGATTGATGATTGAGGAATGAAGATTGAGTATTGAGGATTGAATTTTGAGGATTGAAGATTGTGGATTGAGGATTGAGGATTAAGGATTGAGAATTGAGGATGAGGACTGAGGGTTGAGGATTGAGGATTGAGGATTGAGGGTTGAGGATTGAGGATTGAGGATCGAGGATTGAAGATTGAGGATTGGGGACTGAGTGTTGAGGGTTGAGTGTTGTGAATTGATGATTGTGGATAGAGATTTGAAGATTGCAGATTGAGCATTGCGTATTGAAAGCTCTGAAGTGAGGATATTCTATCGAGGATTGAGGATCGACAACTTATTGTTGAGCACTGAGTGCTGGAGGTTGAGGCTTCAGGATTGAGGATTCAGGATTGTGGTTTGAGGACTGAGGATTGAGGATTGAGGATTGAGGATTGAGGATTGAGGATTGAGGATTGAGGATTGAGTATTGAAGATTGAGGATTGATGATTGTGGATTGAGGACTGAGTATTTAGGACTGAGGATTGAGGATTGAAGACTGAGTATTGAGAATTGAAGATTGAGGTTTGAGGATTGAGGATTCAGGATTGAGGATTGAGGATGAGGGCTGAGGGTTGAGGATTTAGGATTGAGAATTGAGGATTGGGGATTGAGGGTTGAGGATTGAGGATTGAGGATTGAAGACTGAGTATTAAGGATTGAAGATTGAGGTTTGAGGATTCAGGATTGAGGATTGAGGATGAGGGCTGAGGGTTGAGGATTGAGGATTGAGGATTGAGGATTGAAGATCGAGTATTGGGGATTGAGGATTGAGGATTGAGGATTGAGTATTGAAGATTGAGGATTGATGATTGTGGATTGAGGACAGAGGATTGAGGATTGAGGATTGAGTATTGAGGATTGATTATTGAGGATTGAAGATTGAGGATTGAGGATTGAGGGTTAAGAATTGAGAATTGAGGATGAGGACTAAGGGTTGAGGATTGAGGTTTGAGGAATCAGGATTGAGGATTGAGGATTGAGGATTGAAGATTGAGGATTGATCATTGAGTATTGATGATTGAGGATTGAGGACTGAGGATTGAAGATTGAGGATTGGGGATTGAGGATTGGCGATTGAGGATTGAGGACTGAGGATTGAGAATTGAGGATTGAGGATTGAAAATTGAGTATTGAGGATTGAAAATTGAGGATTGAGGATTGAGTACTGAAGATTGAGGTCTGAGTGTTGAGTTTTGAGTGATGCGAATTGATGTTTGTAGACTGAGATTTGAAGATTGAAGATTGGGGATTGAGTACTGAAAACTGTGAATTGAGGATATTCTAATGAGGACTGAGGATTTACAATTGATTGTTGAGGACTGAGGGCTGAAGATTGACGATTCAGGGTTGAGGGTTCGGGATTGAGGTTTGAGGACGAGGACTGACGGTAGAGGATTCAGGTTTGAGGATTGAGGATTGAGAACTGATGACTGAAGATTCAGGATTGAGGATTGAGGATTGAGTATTGAAGATTGAGGATTGATGATTGTGGATTGAGTACTGAGGATTGAGGATTGAGGATTGAGTATTGAAGATTGAGGATTGATGTCTGAGGATTGAGGATTGAGGATTGATTATTGAGGATTGAGGATTGAAGATTGAGTATGGAGGATTGAAGATTGAGGATTGAGGATTGAGGAACGAGGATTGAAGATTGAGGATGATGGCTGAGGTTTGAGGACTGAGGTTTGAGGACTGAGGTTTGAGGACTGAGGACTGAGGATTGAGGATTGAGAATTGAGGATTGAGGATTGAGGATTGAGGATTGGGTATTGAGGATTGAAGAATGAGGATTGACGATTGAGGACTGAGGATTGAGGATTGAGGATTGAGTATTGAAGATTCAGGATTGATGATTGAGGATTGAGGATTGAGGATTGAGGATTGAGGATTGAGGATTGGGGATTGAGGATTGTGTGTTGAAGATTGAGGATTGATGATTGAGGATTGAGGATTGAGGATCGAGGATTTAGGATTGAGGATTGAAGATTGAGGATTGAGGATTGAGGATTGAGTGTTGAAGATTGAGGATTGAGGATTGCGGACTGAGGATTGAGGATTGAGGATTGAGGATTGAAGACAGAGTATTGAGGATTGATTATTGAGGATTGAAGATTGAGCATTGAGGATTGAGGATTAAGAATTGAGAATTGAGTATGAGGACTGAGGGTTGAGGAATGAGGATTGAAGACTGAGTATTGAGGATTGAAGATTGTGTATTGAGGATTGAATTTTGAGGATTGAAGATTGAGGATTGTGGATTGAGGATTAAGAATTGAGAATTGAGGATGAGGACTGAGGGTTGAGGATTGAGGTTTGAGGAATGAGGATTGAGGGTTGAGGATCGAGGATTGATGATTCAGGATTGAGTATTGAAGATTGAGAATTGATGACTGATGATTGAGGATTGAGGATTGAGGATTGAAGATTGAGTATGGAGGATTGAAGATTGAGTATTGAGAATTGAGGATTGATGGTTGAGTATTGAGAATTGATGGTTGATGGCTGTGTGTTGAATATTGAGGATTGAGTATTGAGGATTGAAGATTGAGTATTGAGGATTGAAGGTTGAAGACTGAGTATTGAGGATTGAACATTGAGGATTGAGGATTCAGGATTGAGGGTTGAGGATGAGGGCTGTGGGTTGAGGATTGAGGATTGAGGATCGAGGCTTGAAGATTGAGTATTGAGGATTGAGGATTGAGGATTGAGGATTGAGTATTGAAGATTGAGGATTGATGATTGTGGATTGAGGACTGAGGATTGAGGATTGAGGATTGAGGATTGAAGACTGAGTATTGAGGATTGAAGAATGAGTATTGAGGATTGAATTTTGAGGATTGAAGATTGAGGATTGAGGATTGAGGATTAAGAATTGAGAATTGAGGATGAGGACTGAGGGTTGAGGATTGAGGTTTGAGGAATGAGGATTGAGGTTTGAGGATCGAGGATTGATGATTCAGGATTGAGTATTGAAGATTGAGAATTGATGACTGATGATTGAGGATTGAGGATTGATGATTGAGGATTGAGGATTGAAGATTGAGTATGGAGGATTGAATATTGAGGATTGAGGATTGACGAACGAGGATTGACGATTGAGGATGATGGCTGAGGTTTGACGACTGAGGTTTGAGGACTGAGGACTGAGGATTGAGGATTGAGGATTGAGGATTGAGTATTGAAGATTGAGGATTGATGATTGTGGATCGAGGACTGAGGATTGAGGATTGAGGATTGAGGATTGAAGACTGAGAATTGAGGATTGAAGATTGAGGATTGAGGATTGAGGATTCAGGATTGAAGATTGAGGATGAGGGCTGAGGGTTGAGGATTGAGGATTGAGAATTGAGGATTGAGGATTGAGGATTGAGGATTGAGGATTGAGGATTGAAGACTGAGTATTGAGGATTGAAGATTGAGGTTTGAGGTTTGAGGATTGAGGATTGATGATTGGGTATTGAGGATTGAGAACTGAGGATTGAGGATTGAGGATTGAAGATTGAGGATTGGGTATTGAGGATTGAAGAATGAGGATTGAGGATTGCGGATTGAGGATTGAGGATTGAAGATTGAGTATTGAGGATTGAAGGTTGAGGATTGAGGATTGAGGATTGAGGATTGAGTATTGAGGATTGAGGTATGAAGATTGAGGATTGAGGATCCAGGATTGAGGATTGAAGATTGTGTATTGAGGATTGAAGATTGAGGATTGAGGATTGAGGATTGAGGATTGAGGATTGAAGATTGAGGATTGGGGACTGAGTGTTGAGGGTTGAGTGATGAGAATTGATGTTTGTGGATAGAGATTTGAAGATTGCAGATTGAGCATTGCGTATTGAAAGCTCTGAAGTGAGGATATTCTATTGAGGATTGAGGATCGACAACTTATTGTCGAGCACTGAGTGCTGGAGGTTGAGGCTTCAGGATTGAGGATTCAGGATTGTGGTTTGAGGACTGAGGATTGAGGATTGAGGATTGAGGATTGAGGATTGAGGATTGAGGATTGAGGATTGAAGATTGATGATTGGGTATTGAGGATTGAACATTGAGGATTGAGGATTGAGGATTGAGGATTGAGGATTGAGGATTGAAGATTGAATATTGATGATTGAAGATTGAGGATTGAGGATTGAGTGTTGTGGATTGAGAACGAGGACAGAGGGCTGAGTATTGATGTTTGAGGTCTGAGGATTGAGTACTGAGGACTGAGGATTGAGGATTGAGAATTGAGGATTGACTATTGTGGATTGAAGATTGAGGATTGAGGATTGAGGGTTGAGGATTGAGGATTGAGGATCGAGGATTGAAGATTGAGCATTGGGGACTGAGTGTTGATGGTTGAGTGTTGAGAATTGATGTTTGTGGATAGAGATTTGAAGATTGCGGATTGAGCATTGCGTATTGAAAGCTCTGAAGTGAGGATATTCTATCGAGGATTGAGGATCGACAACTTATTGTTGAGCACTGAGTGCTGGAGGTTGAGGCTTCAGGATTGAGGATTCAGGATTGTGGTTTGAGGATTGAGGATTGAGGGTTGAGGATTGAGGATTGAGGATCGAGGATTGAAGATTGAGTATTGAGGATTGAGGATTGGGTATTGAGGATTGAGGATTGAGGATTGAGTATTGAGGATTGAGGATTGAGTATTGAAGATTGTGGACTGATGATTGACGATTGAGGACAGAGGATTGAGGATTGATTATTGAGCTTTGGGGATTGAAGATTGTGGACTGGGGATAGAGGATTGAATATTGAGTATTAAGGATAGAGTATTGGGGATTCAGGATCTAGGATAGGAGATTGATTATTGAGGATTGAAGATTGAGGATTGAGGATTGAGGATTGAGAATTGAGAATTGAGGATGAGGACTGAGGGTTGAGGATTGAGGCTAGAGGAATGAGGATTGAGGATTGAGGATTGAGAATTGAGGATTGAGGATTGAGGATTGAGTATTGAAGATTGAGGATTGATGACTGACGATTGAGGACTGAGGATTGAGGAATGAGGATTGAGGAACGAGGATTGACGATTGAGGATGATGGCTGAGGTTTGAGGACTGAGGTTTGAGGACTGGGGACTGAGGATTGAGGATTGAGAATTGAGGATTGAGGATTGAGGATTGAGGATTGGGTATTGAGGATTGAAGAATGAGGATTGACGATTGAGGATTGAGGATTGAGGATTGAGTATTGAGTATTGAAGATTCAGGATTGATGATTGAGGATTGAGGATTGAGGATTGAGGATTGAGGATTGAGGATTGAGTGTTGAGGATTGAGGATCGAAGATTGACTATTGAGGATTGAAGATTGAGGTTTGAGGATTGAGGATTGAGGATGGAGGATGAGGGCTGAGGGTTGAGGATTGAGGTTTAAGTATTGAATACTGAGAATTCAGGATATTCTATTGAGTATTGAGAATTGAGGATTGATGGTTGAGTATTGAGGATTGAGGATTGAGGATTGAGGATTGAAGATTGGCGATTGAGGATTCTGTGTTGAAGATTGAGGATTGATGATTGAGGATTGAGGATTGAGGATCGAGGATTTAGGATTGAGGATTGAAGATTGAGGATTGAGGGTTGAGGATTGAGTATTGAAGATTGAGGATTGATGACTGAGGATTGAGTATTGAGGACTGAAGATAGAGGATTTGGTATTGAGGATTGAAGAATGAGGATTGAGGATTGAGGATTGAGGATTGAAGATTGAGGATTGAGTATTGAGGATTGAGGATTGAGGATTGAGGATTGATGATTGAGTATTGAGGATTGAGGATTGAGGATTGAGGATTGAACATTGAGTCTTGAGTATTGAAGGTTGAGTGTTGAGGATTGAGGATTGAAGATTGAGCATTTGGGACTGAGGATTGAAGATTGAGGATCGAGGATTGAGGATTGAGGATTGAGGATTGAGGATTGAGGATTGAGGTTTGAGGATTGAGGATTGAAGATTGAGGTTTGAGGATTGAGGCTTGAGGATTGAGGATTGAAGATTGAGGGTGAGGGCTGAGGGTTGGGGATTGAGGTTTGAGGACTGAGGACTGAGGATTGAGGGTTGAGAATTGAGGATTGAGGGTTCAGGACAGAAGATTGAGGATTGGGGACTGAGTGTTGAGGGTTGGGTGATGAGAATTGATGTTTGTGGGTAGACATTTGAAGATTGCAGATCTAGTATTGAGTATTGAAAACTGCGAATTGAGGATATTCCATTGAGGATTGACGATTGACAACTGATTGTTGAGGACTGAGTGCTGAAGATTGGGGATTCAGGGTTGAGGATTCGGGATTGAGGTTTGAGGGCTGACGATTTAGGATTGAGGCTTGAGGATTGAGGATTGAGGATTGAGGAACGAGGATTGAGGATTGAGGATGGAGCATTGAGGATTGAAGATTGAGGTCTGGGGATTGAGGATTGAAGATTGAGGATTAAGGATTGAGGATTGGGGATTGAGGATCTAGGATTGGAGATTGATTATTGAGGATTGAAGATTGAGGATACAGAATTGAGGCTTGAGGACTGAGGATTGACGATTGAAGATTGAGTATTGAGGATTGAGGATTGAGAATTGAAGATTGAGGATTGAGTATTGAGGATGAGGGTTGAGGGTTGCAGATTGAGTATTGAGTATTGTAGATTGAGGATTGAGGATTGAGGATTGAGGATTGAAGTTTGAGGACTGAGGACTGAGGATTGAGGATTGAGAATTGAGGATTGAGTATTGAGGATTGAAGATTGAGGTTTGAGGACTGAGGACTGAGGATTGAGGATTGAGAATTGAGGATTGAGTATTGAGGATTGAAGATTGAGGATTGAGGGTTGTGGATTGAGGACGAGGACTGAGGGTTGAGTATTGATGTTTGAGGTCCGAGGATTGAGGATTGAGTATTGAAGAATGAGGATTGAGGATTGAGGATTGAGGATTGAAGACTGAGTATTGAGGATTGAAGATTGAGGATTGAGGATTGAAGATTGAGTATTGAGGATTGAAGATTGAGGACTGAGGATTGAGGATTGAGGATTGAGGATTGACGATGAGGGCTGAGGGTTGAGGATTGAGGTCTGAGGACTGAGGACTGAGGATTGAGGACTGAGAATTGAGGATTGAGGATTGAGGATTGAAGATTGAGGATTGGGTATTGAGGATTGAAGAATGAGGATTGAGGATTGAGTATTGAGGATTGAGGTATGAAGATTGAGGATTGAGGATCCAGGATTGAGGATTGAAGATTGAGGATTGAGGATTGAAGATTGAGGATTGAGGATTGAGTGTTGAGGATTGAGGACTGAGGATCGAGGATTGAAGATTGAGTATTGAGGATTGAAGGTTGAGGATTGAGGATTGAGGATTGAGGGTTGAGGATTGAAGATTGAGGATTGGGGATTGAGGATTGACGATTGAGGATTGAGAATTGAGGATTGAAGATTGAAGATTGGGTATTGAGGATTGAAGATTCAGGATTGAGGATTGAGGATTGAAGAATGAGGGTTGAGGATTGACGATTGAGGATTGAAGACTGAGTATTGAGGATTGAAGATTGAGGATTGAGGATTGAAGATTGAGTATTGAGGATTGAAGATTGAGGATTGAGGATTGAGGATTGAGGATTGAGTATCGACGATGAGGGCTGAGGGTTGAGGATAGAGGTTTGAGGACTGAGGACTGAGGATTGAGGATTGAGAATTGAGGATTGAGGATTGAGGATTGAGGATTGAGGATTGAAGATTGAGAATTGAGGATTGAGTATTGAGGATTGAGGATTGAGGATTGAAGATTGAGGATTGGGGACTGAGTGTTGAGGATTGAGTGATGAGAATTGATGTTTGTGGATAGAGATTTGAAGATTGCAGATTGAGCATTGCGTATTGAAATCTCTGAAGTGAGGATATTCTATTGAAGATTGAGGATTGGGTATTGAGGATTGAAGAATGAGGATTGACGATTGAGGATTGAGGATTGAGGATTGAGTATTGAGTATTGAAGATTCAGGATTGATGATTGAGGATTGAGGATTGAGGATTGAGGATTGAGGATTGAGGATTGAGTGTTGAGGATTGAGGATCGAAGATTGACTATTGAGGATTGAAGATTGAGGTTTGAGGATTGAGGATTGAGGATGGAGGATGAGGGCTGAGGGTTGAGGATTGAGGTTTAAGTATTGAATACTGAGAATTCAGGATATTCTATTGAGTATTGAGAATTGAGGATTGATGGTTGAGTATTGAGGATTGAGGATTGAGGATTGAGGATTGAAGATTGGCGATTGAGGATTCTGTGTTGAAGATTGAGGATTGATGATTGAGGATTGAGGATTGAGGATCGAGGATTTAGGATTGAGGATTGAAGATTGAGGATTGAGGGTTGAGGATTGAGTATTGAAGATTGAGGATTGATGACTGAGGATTGAGTATTGAGGACTGAAGATAGAGGATTTGGTATTGAGGATTGAAGAATGAGGATTGAGGATTGAGGATTGAGGATTGAAGATTGAGGATTGAGTATTGAGGATTGAGGATTGAGGATTGAGGATTGATGATTGAGTATTGAGGATTGAGGATTGAGGATTGAGGATTGAACATTGAGTCTTGAGTATTGAAGATTGAGTGTTGAGGATTGAGGATTGAAGATTGAGCATTTGGGACTGAGGATTGAAGATTGAGGATCGAGGATTGAGGATTGAGGATTGAGCATTGAGGATTGAGGATTGAGGTTTGAGGATTGAGGATTGAAGATTGAGGTTTGAGGATTGAGGCTTGAGGATTGAGGATTGAAGATTGAGGGTGAGGGCTGAGGGTTGGGGATTGAGGTTTGAGGACTGAGGACTGAGGATTGAGGGTTGAGAATTGAGGATTGAGGGTTCAGGACAGAAGATTGAGGATTGGGGACTGAGTGTTGAGGGTTGGGTGATGAGAACTGATGTTTGTGGGTAGACATTTGAAGATTGCAGATCTAGTATTGAGTATTGAAAACTGCGAATTGAGGATATTCCATTGAGGATTGACGATTGACAACTGATTGTTGAGGACTGAGTGCTGAAGATTGGGGATTCAGGGTTGAGGATTCGGGATTGAGGTTTGAGGGCTGACGATTTAGGATTGAGGCTTGAGGATTGAGGATTGAGGATTGAGGAACGAGGATTGAGGATTGAGGATGGAGCATTGAGGATTGAAGATTGAGGTCTGGGGATTGAGGATTGAAGATTGAGGATTAAGGATTGAGGATTGGGGATTGAGGATCTAGGATTGGAGATTGATTATTGAGGATTGAAGATTGAGGATACAGAATTGAGGCTTGAGGACTGAGGATTGACGATTGAAGATTGAGTATTGAGGATTGAGGATTGAGAATTGAAGATTGAGGATTGAGTATTGAGGATGAGGGTTGAGGGTTGCAGATTGAGTATTGAGTATTGTAGATTGAGGATTGAGGATTGAGGATTGAGGATTGAGGATTGAGGATTGACGATGAGGGCTGAGGGTTGAGGATTGAAGTTTGAGGACTGAGGACTGAGGATTGAGGATTGAGAATTGAGGATTGAGTATTGAGGATTGAAGATTGAGGTTTGAGGACTGAGGACTGAGGATTGAGGATTGAGAATTGAGGATTGAGTATTGAGGATTGAAGATTGAGGATTGAGGGTTGTGGATTGAGGACGAGGACTGAGGGTTGAGTATTGATGTTTGAGGTCCGAGGATTGAGGATTGAGTATTGAAGAATGAGGATTGAGGATTGAGGATTGAGGATTGAAGACTGAGTATTGAGGATTGAAGATTGAGGATTGAGGATTGAAGATTGAGTATTGAGGATTGAAGATTGAGGACTGAGGATTGAGGATTGAGGATTGAGGATTGACGATGAGGGCTGAGGGTTGAGGATTGAGGTCTGAGGACTGAGGACTGAGGATTGAGGACTGAGAATTGAGGATTGAGGATTGAGGATTGAAGATTGAGGATTGGGTATTGAGGATTGAAGAATGAGGATTGAGGATTGAGTATTGAGGATTGAGGTATGAAGATTGAGGATTGAGGATCCAGGATTGAGGATTGAAGATTGAGGATTGAGGATTGAAGATTGAGGATTGAGGATTGAGTGTTGAGGATTGAGGACTGAGGATCGAGGATTGAAGATTGAGTATTGAGGATTGAAGGTTGAGGATTGAGGATTGAGGATTGAGGGTTGAGGATTGAAGATTGAGGATTGGGGATTGAGGATTGACGATTGAGGATTGAGAATTGAGGATTGAAGATTGAAGATTGGGTATTGAGGATTGAAGATTGAGGATTGAGGATTGAGGATTGAAGAATGAGGGTTGAGGATTGACGATTGAGGATTGAAGACTGAGTATTGAGGATTGAAGATTGAGGATTGAGGATTGAAGATTGAGTATTGAGGATTGAAGATTGAGGATTGAGGATTGAGGATTGAGGATTGAGTATCGACGATGAGGGCTGAGGGTTGAGGATAGAGGTTTGAGGACTGAGGACTGAGGATTGAGGATTGAGAATTGAGGATTGAGGATTGAGGATTGAGGATTGAGGATTGAAGATTGAGAATTGAGGATTGAGTATTGAGGATTGAGGATTGAGGATTGAAGATTGAGGATTGGGGACTGAGTGTTGAGGATTGAGTGATGAGAATTGATGTTTGTGGATAGAGATTTGAAGATTGCAGATTGAGCATTGCGTATTGAAATCTCTGAAGTGAGGATATTCTATTGAAGATTGAGGATTGATGATTGTGGATCGAGGACTGAGGATTGAGGATTGAGGATTGAGGATTGAAGACTGAGTATTGAGGATTGAAGATTGAGGATTGAGGATTGAGGATTCAGGATTGAAGATTGAGGATGAGGGCTGAGGGTTGAGGATTGAGGATTGAGAATTGAGGATTGAGGATTGAGGATTGAGGATTGAGGATTGAGGATTGAAGACTGAGTATTGAGGATTGAAGATTGAGGTTTGAGGTTTGAGGATTGAGGATTGATGATTGGGTATTGAGGATTGAGAACTGAGGATTGAGGATTGAGGATTGAAGATTGAGGATTGGGTATTGAGGATTGAAGAATGAGGATTGAGGATTGCGGATTGAGGATTGAGGATTAAAGATTGAGTATTGAGGATTGAAGGTTGAGGATTGAGGATTGAGGATTGAGGATTGAGTATTGAGGATTGAGGTATGAAGATTGAGGATTGAGGATCCAGGATTGAGGATTGAAGATTGTGTATTGAGGATTGAAGATTGAGGATTGAGGATTGAGGATTGAGGATTGAGGATTGAAGATTGAGGATTGGGGACTGAGTGTTGAGGGTTGAGTGATGAGAATTGATGTTTGTGGATAGAGATTTGAAGATTGCAGATTGAGCATTGCGTATTGAAAGCTCTGAAGTGAGGATATTCTATTGAGGATTGATGATCGACAACTTATTGTTGAGCACTGAGTGCTGGAGGTTGAGGCTTCAGGATTCAGGATTCAGGATTGTGGTTTGAGGACTGAGGATTGAGGATTGAGGATTGAGGATTGAGTATTGAGGATTGGGGATTGAGGATTGAAGATTGATGATTGGGTATTGAGGACTGAACATTGAGGATTGAGGATTGAGGATTGAGGATCGAGGATTGAGTGTTGTGGATTGAGGACGTGGACAGAGGGCTGAGTATTGATGTTTGAGGTCTGAGGATTGAGGATTGAGGATTGAGGATTGAGGATTGAAGATTGATGATTGGGTATTGAGGATTGAGAACTGAGGATTGAGGATTGAGGATTGAAGATTGAGGATTGGGTATTGAGGATTGAAGAATGAGGATTGAGGATTGCTGATTGAGGATTGAGGATTGAAGATTGAGTATTGAGGATTGAAGGTTGAGGATTGAGGATTGAGGATTGAGGATTGAGTATTGAGGATTGAGGTATGAAGATTGAGGATTGAGGATCCAGGATTGAGGATTGAAGATTGTGTATTGAGGATTGAAGATTGAGGATTGAGGATTGAGGATTGAGGATTGAGGATTGAAGATTGAGGATTGGGGACTGAGTGTTGAGGGTTGAGTGATGAGAATTGATGTTTGTGGATAGAGATTTGAAGATTGCAGATTGAGCATTGCGTATTGAAAGCTCTGAAGTGAGGATATTCTATTGAGGATTGAGGATCGACAACTTATTGTCGAGCACTGAGTGCTGGAGGTTGAGGCTTCAGGATTGAGGATTCAGGACTGTGGTTTGAGGACTGAGGATTGAGGATTGAGGATTGAGGATTGAGGATTGAGGATTGAGGATTGAGGATTGAAGATTGATGATTGGGTATTGAGGATTGAACATTGAGGATTGAGGATTGAGGATTGAGGATTGAGGATTGAGGATTGAAGATTGAATATTGATGATTGAAGATTGAGGATTGAGGATTGAGTGTTGTGGATTGAGAACGAGGACAGAGGGCTGAGTATTGATGTTTGAGGTCTGAGGATTGAGGACTGAGGACTGAGGATTGAGGATTGAGAATTGAGGATTGACTATTGTGGATTGAAGATTGAGGATTGAGGATTGAGGGTTGAGGATTGAGGATTGAGGATCGAGGATTGAAGATTGAGCATTGGGGACTGAGTGTTGATGGTTGAGTGTTGAGAATTGATGTTTGTGGATAGAGATTTGAAGATTGCGGATTGAGCATTGCGTATTGAAAGCTCTGAAGTGAGGATATTCTATCGAGGATTGAGGATCGACAACTTATTGTTGAGAACTGAGTGCTGGAGGTTGAGGCTTCAGGATTGAGGATTCAGGATTGTGGTTTGAGGACTGAGGATTGAGGATTGAGGATTGAGGATTGAGGATTGAGGATTGAGGATTGAGGATTGAAGATTGATGATTGGGTATTGATGATTGAACATTGAGGATTGAGGATTGAGGATTGAGGATTGAGGATTGAGGATTGAAGATTGAATATTGATGATTGAAGATTGAGGATTGAGGATTGAGTGTTGTGGATTGAGAACGAGGACAGAGGGCTGAGTATTGATGTTTGAGGTCTGAGGATTGAGGACTGAGGACTGAGGATTGAGGATTGAGAATTGAGGATTGACTATTGTGGATTGAAGATTGAGGATTGAGGATTGAGGGTTGAGGATTGAGGATTGAGGATCGAGGATTGAAGATTGAGCATTGGGGACTGAGTGTTGATGGTTGAGTGTTGAGAATTGATGTTTGTGGATAGAGATTTGAAGATTGCGGATTGAGCATTGCGTATTGAAAGCTCTGAAGTGAGGATATTCTATCGAGGATTGAGGATCGACAACTTATTGTTGAGCACTGAGTGCTGGAGGTTGAGGCTTCAGGATTGAGGATTCAGGATTGTGGTTTGAGGACTGAGGATTGAGGATTGAGGATTGAGGATTGAGGATTGAGGATTGAGGATTGAGGATTGAGTATTGATGATTGAGGATTGATGATTGTGGATTGAGGACTGAATATTGAGGACTGAGGATTGAGGATTGAAGACTGAGTATTGAGAATTGAAGATTGAGGATTGAGGATTGAGGATTCAGGATTGAGGATTGAGGATGAGGGCTGAGGGTTGAGGATTTAGGATTGAGAATTGAGGAGTGGGGATTGAGGATTGAGGATTGAGGATTGAGGATTGAAGACTGAGTATTAAGGATTGAAGATTGAGGTTTGAGGATTCAGGATTGAGGATTGAGGATGAGGGCTGAGGGTTGAGGATTGAGGATTGAGGATTGAGGATTGAAGATCAAGTATTGAGGATTGAGGATTGAGGATTGAGGATTGAGTATTGAAGATTGAGGATTGATGATTGTGGATTGAGGACTGAGGATTGAGGATTGAGGATTGAGGATTGAGGATTGAGCATTGAAGATTGAGGATTGATGACTGAGGATTGAGGATTGAGGATTGATGATTGAGGATTGAGGATTGAAGATTGAGTATGGAGGATTGAAGGTTGAGTATTGAGGATTGAGGATTGAGGATTGAGGATTGAGTATTGAAGATTGAGGATTGATGATTGAGGATTGCGGACTGAGGATTGAGGATTGAGGATTGAGGATTGAAGACTGAGTATTGAGGATTGATTGTTGAGGATTGAAGATTGAGGATTGAGGATTGAGGATTAAGAATTGAGAATTGAGGATGAGGACTAAGGGTTGAGGATTGAGGTTTGAGGAATGAGGATTGAGGATTGAGGATTGAGTGTTGAAGATTGAGGATTGATGATTGCGGATTGAGGATTGAGGATTGAGGATTGAGGATTGAGGATTGAAGATTGAGGATTGGGATTGAGGATTGAGGATTGAGGATTGAGAAACGAAGATTGAGTATTGAGGATTGAAGATTGAGGTCTGAGGATTGAGGATTGAGGATTGAGGATTGAGGATTGAGGATTGAGAATTGAGTATTGAAGATTGAGTATTGAGGATTGAGGATTGAGGATTCAGGATTGAGTATTGAAGATTGAGGATTGATGATTGAGGATTGCGGACTGAGGATTGAGGATTGAGGATTGAGGATTGAAGACAGAGTATTGAGGATTGATTATTGAGGATTGAAGATTGAGCATTGAGGATTGAGGATTAAGAATTGAGAATTGAGTATGAGGACTGAGGGTTGAGGAATGAGGTTTGAGGAATGAGGATTGAGTATTGAGGATTGAGGATTGATGATTGAGGATTGAGTATTGAAGATTGAGGATTGATGACTGAGGATTGAGGATTGAGGATCGATGATTGAGGATTGAGGATTGAAGATTGAGTATGGAGGATTGAAGATTGAGTATTGAGAATTGAGGATTGATGGTTGAGTATTGAGAATTGATGGTTGATGTCTGTGTGTTTTATATTGAGGATTGAGTATTGAGGATTGAAGATTGAGTATTGAGGATTGAAGGTTGAAGACTGAGTATTGAGGATTGAACATTGAGGATTGAGGATTCAGGATTGAGGGTTGAGGATGAGGGCTGAGGGTTGAGGATTGAGGATTGAGGATCGAGGCTTGAAGATTGAGTATTGAGGGTTGAGGATTGAGGATTGAGGATTGAATATTGAAGATTGAGGATTGATGATTGTGGATTGAGGATTGAAGATTGAGGATTGGGATTGAGGATTGAGGATTGAGGATTGAGAATCGAAGATTGAGTATTGAGGATTGAAGATTGAGGTCTGAGGATTGATGATTGAGGATTGAGGATTGAGGATTGAGGATTGAGGATTGAGGATTGAGGATGAGGGCTGAGGGTTGACGATTGCGGATTGAGAATTCAGGATTGAGGATTGAGGATTGAGGATTGAGTATTGAGGATTGAACATTGAGGATTGAGGATTCAGGATTGAGGATTGAGGATGAGGGCTGAGGGTTGAGGATTGAGGATTGAGGATTGAGGCTTGAAGATTGAGTATTGAGGATTGAGGATTGAGGATTGAGGATTGAGTATTGAAGATTGAGGATTGATAATTGTGGATTGAGGATTGAAGATTGAGGATTGGGGTCTGAGTGTTGAGGGTTGGGTGATGAGGATTGATGTTTGTGGGTAGACATTTGAAGATTACAGATCTAGTATTGAGTATAGAAAACTGCGAATTGAGGATATTCTACTGAGGATTGACGATTGACAACTGATTGTTGAGGACTGAGTGCTGAAGATTGGGGATTCAGTGTTGAGGATTCGGGATTGAAGTTTGAGAACTGGCGGTTTTGGATTGTGGCTTGAGGATTGAGGATTGAGGATTGAGGAACGAGGATTGAGGATTGAGGATGGAGCATTGACGATTGAAGTTTGAGGTCTGGGGATTGAGGATTGAAGATTTAGGAGTAAGGATTGAGGATTGGGGATTGAGGATCTAGGATTGGAGATTGATTATCGAGGATTGAAGATTGAGGATTCAGAATTGAGGTTTGAGGACTGAGGATTGACGATTGAAGATTGAGTATTGAGGATTGAGGGTTGAGGATTGAAGATTGAGGATTGAGGATTGAGGATGAGGGCTGAGGGTTGAAGATTGAGTATTGAGTATTGTAGATTGAGGATTGCGGATTGAGGATTGAGGATTGAGGATTGAGGATTGACGATGAGGGCTGAGGGTTGAGGATTGAGGTTTGAGGACTGAGGACTGAGGATTGAGGATTGAGAATTGAGGATTGAGTACTGAGGATCGAAGATTGAGGATTGAGGATTGAGGGTTGGGGATTGAGGATTGAGGATTGAGGATTGAAGACTGAGTATTGAGGATTGATTATTGAGGCTTGAAGATTGAGGATTGAGGATTGAGGATTAAGAATTGAGAATTGAGGATGAGGACTAAGGGTTGAGGATTGAGGTTTGAGGAATGAGGATTGGGGATTGAGGATTGAGGATTGAAGATTGAGGATTGATCATTGAGTATTGATGATTGAGGATTGAGGACTGAGGATTGAAGATTGAGGATTGGGGATTGAGGATTGGCGATTGAGGATTGAGGACTGAGGATTGAGAATTGAGGATTGAGGATTGAAAATTGAGTATTGAGGATTGAAAATTGAGGATTGAGGATTGAGGACTGAAGATTGAGGTCTGAGTGTTGAGTTTTGAGTAATGCGAATTGATGGTTGTAGACTGAGATTTGAAGATCGAAGATTGGGGATTGAGTACTGAAAACTGTGAATTGAGGATATTCTAATGAGGACTGAGGATCGACAATTGATTGTTGAGGACTGAGGGCTGAAGATTGACGATTCAGGATTGAGGATTCGGGATTGAGGTTTGAGGACGAGGACTGACGGTAGAGGATTCAGGTTTGAGGATTGAGGATTGAGAACTGATGACTGAAGATTCAGGATTGAGGGTTGAGGATTGAGTATTGAAGATTGAGGATTGATGATTGTGGATTGAGTACTGAGGATTGACTATTGAGGATTGAGTATTGAAGATTGAGGATTGATGACTGAGGATTGAGGATTGAGGATTGATTATTGAGGATTGAGGATTGAAGATTGAGTATGGAGGATTGAAGATTGAGGATTGAGGATTGAGGAACGAGGATTGACGATTGAGGATGATGGCTGAGGTTTGAGGACTGAGGTTTGAGGACTGAGGTTTGAGGACTGAGGACTGAGGATTGAGGATTGAGAATTGAGGATTGAGGATTGAGGATTGTGGATTGGGTATTGAGGATTGAAGAATGAGGATTGATGATTGAGGACTGAGGATTGAGGATTGAGGATTGAGTGTTGAAGATTGAGTATTGATGATTGCGGATTGAGGATTGAGGATTGAGGATGTAGGATTGAGGATTGAAGATTGAGGATTGGGATTGAGGATTGAGGATTGAGGATTGAGAATCGAAGATTGAGTATTGAGGATTGAAGGTTGAGGTCTGAGGATTGAGGATTGAGGATTGAGGATTGAGGATTGAGGATTGAGAATTGAGGATTGAAGATTGAGTATTGAGGATTGAGGATTGAGGACTGAGGATTGAGTATTGAAGATTGAGGATTGATGATTGAGGATTGCGGACTGAGGATTGAGGATTGAGGATTGAGGATTGAAGACAGAGTATTGAGGATTGATTATTGAGGATTGAAGATTGAGCATTGAGGATTGAGGATTAAGAATTGAGAATTGAGTATGAGGACTGAGGGTTGAGGAATGAGGTTTGAGGAATGAGGATTGAGTATTGAGGATTGAGGATTGAAGATTGAGGATTGGGGTCTGAGTGTTGAGGGTTGGGTGATGAGGATTGATGCTTGTGGGTAGACATTTGAAGATTACAGATCTAGTATTGAGTATAGAAAACTGCGAATTGAGGATATTCTACTGAGGATTGACGATTGACAACTGATTGTTGAGGACTGAGTGCTGAAGATTGGGGATTCAGTGTTGAGGATTCGGGATTGAAGTTTGAGAACTGGCGGTTTTGGATTGTGGCTTGAGGATTGAGGATTGAGGATTGAGGAACGAGGATTGAGGATTGAGGATGGAGCATTGACGATTGAAGTTTGAGGTCTGGGGATTGAGGATTGAAGATTTAGGAGTAAGGATTGAGGATTGGGGATTGAGGATCTAGGATTGGAGATTGATTATCGAGGATTGAAGATTGAGGATTCAGAATTGAGGTTTGAGGACTGAGGATTGACGATTGAAGATTGAGTATTGAGGATTGAGGGTTGAGGATTGAAGATTGAGGATTGAGGATTGAGGATGAGGGCTGAGGGTTGAAGATTGAGTATTGAGTATTGTAGATTGAGGATTGCGGATTGAGGATTGAGGATTGAGGATTGAGGATTGACGATGAGGGCTGAGGGTTGAGGATTGAGGTTTGAGGACTGAGGACTGAGGATTGAGGATTGAGAATTGAGGATTGAGTACTGAGGATCGAAGATTGAGGATTGAGGATTGAGGGTTGGGGATTGAGGATTGAGGATTGAGGATTGAAGACTGAGTATTGAGGATTGATTATTGAGGATTGAAGATTGAGGATTGAGGATTGAGGATTAAGAATTGAGAATTGAGTATGAGGACTAAGGGTTGAGGATTGAGGTTTGAGGAATGAGGATTGGGGATTGAGGATTGAGGATTGAAGATTGAGGATTGATCATTGAGTATTGATGATTGAGGATTTAGGACTGAGGATTGAAGATTGAGGATTGGGGATTGAGGATTGGCGATTGAGGATTGAGGACTGAGGATTGAGAATTGAGGATTGAGGATTGAAAATTGAGTATTGAGGATTGAAAATTGAGGATTGAGGATTGAGGACTGAAGATTGAGGTCTGAGTGTTGAGTTTTGAGTAATGCGAATTGATGTTTGTAGACTGAGATTTGAAGATCGAAGATTGGGGATTGAGTACTGAAAACTGTGAATTGAGGATATTCTAATGAGGACTGAGGATCGACAATTGATTGTTGAGGACTGAGGGCTGAAGATTGACGATTCAGGATTGAGGATTCGGGATTGAGGTTTGAGGACGAGGACTGACGGTAGGGGATTCAGGTTTGAGGATTGAGGATTGAGAACTGATGACTGAAGATTCAGGATTGAGGGTTGAGGATTGAGTATTGAAGATTGAGGATTGATGATTGTGGATTGAGTACTGAGGATTGACTATTGAGGATTGAGTATTGAAGATTGAGGATTGATGACTGAGGATTGAGGATTGAGGATTGATTATTGAGGATTGAGGATTGAAGATTGAGTATGGAGGATTGAAGATTGAGGATTGAGGATTGAGGAACGAGGATTGACGATTGAGGATGATGGCTGAGGTTTGAGGACTGAGGTTTGAGGACTGAGGTTTGAGGACTGAGGACTGAGGATTGAGGATTGAGAATTGAGGATTGAGGATTGAGGATTGTGGATTGGGTATTGAGGATTGAAGAATGAGGATTGACGATTGAGGACTGAGGATTGAGGATTGAGGATTGAGTGTTGAAGATTGAGTATTGATGATTGCGGATTGAGGATTGAGGATTGAGGATGTAGGATTGAGGATTGAAGATTGAGGATTGGGATTGAGGATTGAGGATTGAGGATTGAGAATCGAAGATTGAGTATTGAGGATTGAAGGTTGAGGTCTGAGGATTGAGGATTGAGGATTGAGGATTGAGGATTGAGGATTGAGAATTGAGGATTGAAGATTGAGTATTGAGGATTGAGGATTGAGGATTGAGGATTGAGTATTGAAGATTGAGGATTGATGATTGAGGATTGCGGACTGAGGATTGAGGATTGAGGATTGAGGATTGAAGACAGAGTATTGAGGATTGATTATTGAGGATTGAAGATTGAGCATTGAGGATTGAGGATTAAGAATTGAGAATTGAGTATGAGGACTGAGGGTTGAGGAATGAGGTTTGAGGAATGAGGATTGAGTATTGAGGATTGAGGATTGATGATTGAGGATTGAGTATTGAAGATTGAGGATTGATGACTGAGGATTGAGGATTGAGGATTGATGATTGAGGATTGAGGATTGAAGATTGAGTATGGAGGATTGAAGATTGAGGATTGAGGATTGAGGATTGTAGATTGAGGACTGAGTGTTGAGGGTTGAGTGATGAGAATTGATGTCTGTGAATTGAGATTTGAAGACTGAAGATTGGGGATTCAGTATTGAAAACTGTGAATTGAGGATATTCTATTGAGGATTGAGGATTGACAATTGATGGTTGCGGTCTGAGGGATGAAGATTGAGCATTCAGGATTGAGGATTCGGAATTGAGGTTTGAGGACTGAGGATTGAGGGTTGAGGATTGAGGATTGAGGATTGACGCTTGGGGATAGAGGATTGAGGATGGAGGATTGAAGAGAGAGCACCGAGTGTTGAGGATTGAGTGTCGAGAATTGATGTTTGAGGATCGACATTTGATTATTGAATATTGTGGATTGAGTATTGAAACATGAGAATTCAGTATATTCTATTGAGTATTGAGAATTGAGGATTGATGGTTGAGTATTGAGAATTGATGGTTGATGGCTGTGTGTTGAATATTGAGGATTGAGTATTGAGGATTGAAGATTGAGTATTGAGGATTGAAGGTTGAAGACTGAGTATTGAGGATTGAACATTGAGGATTGAGGATTCAGGATTGAGGGTTGAGGATGAGGGCTGTGGGTTGAGGATTGAGGATTGAGGATCGAGGCTTGAAGATTGAGTATTGAGGATTGAGGATTGAGGATTGAGGATTGAGTATTGAAGATTGAGGATTGATGATTGTGGATTGAGGACTGAGGATTGAGGATTGAGGATTGAGGATTGAAGACTGAGTATTGAGGATTGAAGATTGAGTATTGAGGATTGAATTTTGAGGATTGAAGGTTGAGGATTGAGGATTGAGGATTAAGAATTGAGAATTGAGGATGAGGACTGAGGGTTGAGGATTGAGGTTTGAGGAATGAGGATTGAGGGTTGAGGATCGAGGATTGATGATTCAGGATTGAGTATTGAAGATTGAGGATTGATGATTGTGGATCGAGGACTGAGGATTGAGGATTGAGGATTGAGGATTGAAGACTGAGTATTGAGGATTGAAGATTGAGGATTGAAGACAGAGTATTGAGGATTGATTATTGAGGATTGAAGATTGAGCATTGAGGATTGAGGATTAAGAATTGAGAATTGAGGATGAGGACTGAGGGTTGAGGATTGAGGTTTGAGGAATGAGAATTGAGGATTGAGGATTGAGGATTGATGATTGAGGATTGAGTATTGAAGATTGAGGATTGATGACTGTGGATTGAGGATTGAGGAACGAGGATTGACGATTGAGGATGATGGCTGAGGTTTGAGGACTGAGGTTTGAGGACTGAGGACTGAGGATTGAGGATTGCGAGTTGAGGATTGAGGATTGAGGATTGAGGATTGAGGATTGAGTATTGAAGATTGAGGATTGATGATTGTGGATTGAGGACTGAGGATTGAGGATTGAGGATTGAGCATTGAAGACTGAGTATTGAGTATTGAAGATTGAGGATTGAGGATTGAGGTTTCAGGATTGAGGATTGAGGATGAGGGCTGAGGGTTGACGATTGCGGATTGAGAATTGAGGATTGAGGATTGAGGATTGAGGATTGAGGATTGAGGATTGAAGATTGAGGATTGATGACTGAGGATTGAGGTTTGAGGATTCAGGATTGAAGACTGAGTATTGAGGATTGATTATTGAGGATTGAAGATTGATGATTGAGGATTGAGTATTGAAGATTGAGGATTGATGGCTGAGGATTGAGGATTGAGGATTGATGATTGAGGATTGAGGATTGAAGATTGAGTATGGAGGATTGAAGATTGAGGATTGAGGATTGAGGATTGTAGATTGAGGACTGAGTGTTGAGGGTTGAGTGATGAGAATTGATGTCTGTGGATTGAGATTTGAAGACTGAAGATTGGGGATTCAGTATTGAAAACTGTGAATTGAGGATATTCTATTGAGGATTGAGGATTGACAATTGATGGTTGCGGTCTGAGGGATGAAGATTGAGCATTCAGGATTGAGGATTCGGAATTGAGGCTTGAGGACTGAGGATTGAGGGTTGAGGATTGAGGATTGAGGATTGACGCTTGGGGATAGAGGATTGAGGATGGAGAATTGAAGAGAGAGGACCGAGAGTTGAGGATTGAGTGCCGAGAATTGATGTTTGAGGATCGACATTTGATTATTGAATATTGTGGATTGAGTATTGAAACATGAGAATTCAGTATATTCTATTGAGTATTGAGAATTGAGGATTGATGGTTGAGTATTGAGAATTGATGGTTGATGGCTGTGTGTTGAATATTCAGGATTGAGTATTGAGGATTGAAGATTGAGTATTGAGGATTGAAGGTTGAAGACTGAGTATTGAGGATTGAACATTGAGGATTGAGGATTCAGGATTGAGGGTTGAGGATGAGGGCTGAGGGTTGAGGATTGAGGATTGAGGATCGAGGCTTGAAGATTGAGTATTGAGGATTGAGGATTGAGGATTGAGGATTGAGGATTGGGTATTGAAGATTGATGATTGATGATTGTGGATTGAGGACTGAGGATTGAGGATTGAGGATTGAGGATTGAAGACTGAGTATTGAGGATTGAAGATTGAGTATTGAGGATTGAATTTTGAGGATTGAAGATTGAGGATTGAGGATTGAGGATTAAGAATTGAGAATTGAGGATGAGGACTGAGGGTTGAGGATTGAGGTTTGAGGAATGAGGATTGAGGGTTGAGGATCGAGGATTGATGATTCAGGATTGAGTATTGAAGATTGAGAATTGATGACTGATGATTGAGGATTGAGGATTGATGATTGAGGATTGAGGATTGAAGATTGAGTATGGAGGATTGAATATTGAGGATTGAGGATTGACGAACGAGGATTGACGATTGAGGATGATGGCTGAGGTTTGACGACTGAGGTTTGAGGACTGAGGACTGAGGATTGAGGATTGAGGATTGAAGATTGAGTATTGAGGGTTGAAGATTGAGGATTGAGGATTGAGGATTGAGGATTGAGGATTGAAGATTGAGGATTGGGGACTGAGTGTTGAGGGTTGAGTGATGAGAATTGATGTTTGTGGATAGAGATTTGAAGATTGCAGACTGAGCATTGCGTATTGAAAGCTCTGAAGTGAGTATATTCTATTGAGGCTTGATGATCGACAACTTATTGTTGAGCACTGAGTGCTGGAGGTTGATGATTCAGGATTGAGGATTCAGGATTGTGGTTTGAGGACGGAGGATTGAAGAGAGAGGACTGAGTGTTGGGGTTTGAGTGTTGAGAATAGATTTTGAGGATTGAGGTTCGATTATTGAATATTGTGGATTGAGTATTGAACCGTGAGAATTCAGGATATTCTATTGAATATTGAGAATTGAGGATAGATGATTGAGTATTGAGGATTGATGGTTCAGGGTTGAGGATTGAGGGTTGTGGATTGAGGACGAGGACTGAGGGTTGAGTATTGATGTTTGAGGTCTGAGGATTGAGGATTGAGGATTGAAGAATGAGGATTGAGGATTGAGGATTGAGGATTGAAGACTGAGTATTGAGGATTGAAGATTGAGGATTGAGGATTGAAGATTGAGTATTGAGGATTGAGGATTGAGGATTGAGGATTGAGTATTGAAGATTGAGGATTGATGATTGTGGATTGAGGACTGAGGATTGAGTATTAAGGATTGAGGATTGTGGATTGCGTATTGAAGATACAGGATTGATGATTGAGGATTGAGGATTGAGGATTGAGGATTGAGGATTGAGGATTGAGTATTGAAGATTGTGGACTGATGATTGACGATTGAGCACAGAGGATTGAGGATTGATTATTGAGCTTTGGGGATTGAAGATTGTGGACTGGGGATAGAGGATTGAATATTGAGGATTAAGGATTGAGTATTGGGGATTGAGGATCTAGGATAGGAGATTGATTATTGAGGATTGAAGATTGAGGATTGAGGATTGAGGATTGAGAATTGAGAATTGAGGATGAGGACTGAGGGTTGAGGATTGAGGTTTGAGGAAAGAGGGTTGAGGATTGTGGTTTGGGGATTGAGGGTTGAGGATTGAAGGTTGAGTATTGAGGATTGATCATTGAGTATTGATGATTGAGGATTGAGGACTGAGGATTGAAGATTGAGGATTGGGGATTGAGGATTGGCGATTGAGGATTGAAGACTGAGGATTGAGAATTGAGGATTGAAGATTGAGTATTGAGGATTGAGGATTGAGGATTGAGGATTGAGTATTGAAGATTGAGGATTGATGATTGAGGATTGCGGACTGAGGATTGAGGATTGAGGATTGAGGATTGAAGACAGAGTATTGAGGATTGATTATTGAGGATTGAAGATTGAGCATTGAGGATTGAGGATTAAGAATTGAGAATTGAGTATGAGGACTGAGGGTTGAGGAATGAGGTTTGAGGAATGAGGATTGAGTATTGAGGATTGAGGATTGATGATTGAGGATTGAGTATTGAAGATTGAGGATTGATGACTGAGGATTGAGGATTGAGGATTGATGATTGAGGATTGAGGATTGAAGATTGAGTATGGAGGATTGAAGATTGAGGATTGAGGATTGAGGATTGTAGATTGAGGACTGAGTGTTGAGGGTTGAGTGATGAGAATTGATGTCTGTGAATTGAGATTTGAAGACTGAAGATTGGGGATTCAGTATTGAAAACTGTGAATTGAGGATATTCTATTGAGGATTGAGGATTGACAATTGATGGTTGCGGTCTGAGGGATGAAGATTGAGCATTCAGGATTGAGGATTCGGAATTGAGGTTTGAGGACTGAGGATTGAGGGTTGAGGATTGAGGATTGAGGATTGACGCTTGGGGATAGAGGATTGAGGATGGAGGATTGAAGAGAGAGCACCGAGTGTTGAGGATTGAGTGTCGAGAATTGATGTTTGAGGATCGACATTTGATTATTGAATATTGTGGATTGAGTATTGAAACATGAGAATTCAGTATATTCTATTGAGTATTGAGAATTGAGGATTGATGGTTGAGTATTGAGAATTGATGGTTGATGGCTGTGTGTTGAATATTGAGGATTGAGTATTGAGGATTGAAGATTGAGTATTGAGGATTGAAGGTTGAAGACTGAGTATTGAGGATTGAACATTGAGGATTGAGGATTCAGGATTGAGGGTTGAGGATGAGGGCTGTGGGTTGAGGATTGAGGATTGAGGATCGAGGCTTGAAGATTGAGTATTGAGGATTGAGGATTGAGGATTGAGGATTGAGTATTGAAGATTGAGGATTGATGATTGTGGATTGAGGACTGAGGATTGAGGATTGAGGATTGAGGATTGAAGACTGAGTATTGAGGATTGAAGATTGAGTATTGAGGATTGAATTTTGAGGATTGAAGGTTGAGGATTGAGGATTGAGGATTAAGAATTGAGAATTGAGGATGAGGACTGAGGGTTGAGGATTGAGGTTTGAGGAATGAGGATTGAGGGTTGAGGATCGAGGATTGATGATTCAGGATTGAGTATTGAAGATTGAGGATTGATGATTGTGGATCGAGGACTGAGGATTGAGGATTGAGGATTGAGGATTGAAGACTGAGTATTGAGGATTGAAGATTGAGGATTGAAGACAGAGTATTGAGGATTGATTATTGAGGATTGAAGATTGAGCATTGAGGATTGAGGATTAAGAATTGAGAATTGAGTATGAGGACTGAGGGTTGAGGAATGAGGTTTGAGGAATGAGGATTGAGTATTGAGGATTGAGGATTGAGTATTGAAGATTGAGGATTGATGATTGTGGATTGAGGACTGAGGATTCAGGATTGAGGATTGAGGATTGAAGACTGAGTATTGAGGAATGAAGATTGAGTATTGAGGATTGAATTTTGAGGATTGAAGATTGAGGATTGAGGATTGAGGATTAAGAATTGAGAATTGAGGATGAGGACTGAGGGTTGAGGATTGAGGTTTGAGGAATGAGAATTGAGGATTGAGGATTGAGGATTGATGATTGAGGATTGAGTATTGAAGATTGAGGATTGATGACTGTGGATTGAGGATTGAGGAACGAGGATTGACGATTGAGGATGATGGCTGAGGTTTGAGGACTGAGGTTTGAGGACTGAGGACTGAGGATTGAGGATTGCGAGTTGAGGATTGAGGATTGAGGATTGAGGATTGAGGATTGAGTATTGAAGATTGAGGATTGATGATTGTGGATTGAGGACTGAGGATTGAGGATTGAGGATTGAGCATTGAAGACTGAGTATTGAGTATTGAAGATTGAGGATTGAGGATTGAGGTTTCAGGATTGAGGATTGAGGATGAGGGCTGAGGGTTGACGATTGCGGATTGAGAATTGAGGATTGAGGATTGAGGATTGAGGATTGAGGATTGAGGATTGAAGATTGAGGATTGATGACTGAGGATTGAGGTTTGAGGATTCAGGATTGAAGACTGAGTATTGAGGATTGATTATTGAGGATTGAAGATTGATGATTGAGGATTGAGTATTGAAGATTGAGGATTGATGGCTGAGGATTGAGGATTGAGGATTGATGATTGAGGATTGAGGATTGAAGATTGAGTATGGAGGATTGAAGATTGAGGATTGAGGATTGAGGATTGTAGATTGAGGACTGAGTGTTGAGGGTTGAGTGATGAGAATTGATGTCTGTGAATTGAGATTTGAAGACTGAAGATTGGGGATTCAGTATTGAAAACTGTGAATTGAGGATATTCTATTGAGGATTGAGGATTGACAATTGATGGTTGCGGTCTGAGGGATGAAGATTGAGCATTCAGGATTGAGGATTCGGAATTGAGGCTTGAGGACTGAGGATTGAGGGTTGAGGATTGAGGATTGAGGATTGACGCTTGGGGATAGAGGATTGAGGATGGAGAATTGAAGAGAGAGGACCGAGAGTTGAGGATTGAGTGCCGAGAATTGATGTTTGAGGATCGACATTTGATTATTGAATATTGTGGATTGAGTATTGAAACATGAGAATTCAGTATATTCTATTGAGTATTGAGAATTGAGGATTGATGGTTGAGTATTGAGAATTGATGGTTGATGGCTGTGTGTTGAATATTCAGGATTGAGTATTGAGGATTGAAGATTGAGTATTGAGGATTGAAGGTTGAAGACTGAGTATTGAGGATTGAACATTGAGGATTGAGGATTCAGGATTGAGGGTTGAGGATGAGGGCTGAGGGTTGAGGATTGAGGATTGAGGATCGAGGCTTGAAGATTGAGTATTGAGGATTGAGGATTGAGGATTGAGGATTGAGGATTGGGTATTGAAGATTGATGATTGATGATTGTGGATTGAGGACTGAGGATTGAGGATTGAGGATTGAGGATTGAAGACTGAGTATTGAGGATTGAAGATTGAGTATTGAGGATTGAATTTTGAGGATTGAAGATTGAGGATTGAGGATTGAGGATTAAGAATTGAGAATTGAGGATGAGGACTGAGGGTTGAGGATTGAGGTTTGAGGAATGAGGATTGAGGGTTGAGGATCGAGGATTGATGATTCAGGATTGAGTATTGAAGATTGAGAATTGATGACTGATGATTGAGGATTGAGGATTGATGATTGAGGATTGAGGATTGAAGATTGAGTATGGAGGATTGAATATTGAGGATTGAGGATTGACGAACGAGGATTGACGATTGAGGATGATGGCTGAGGTTTGACGACTGAGGTTTGAGGACTGAGGACTGAGGATTGAGGATTGAGGATTGAAGATTGAGTATTGAGGGTTGAAGATTGAGGATTGAGGATTGAGGATTGAGGATTGAGGATTGAAGATTGAGGATTGGGGACTGAGTGTTGAGGGTTGAGTGATGAGAATTGATGTTTGTGGATAGAGATTTGAAGATTGCAGACTGAGCATTGCGTATTGAAAGCTCTGAAGTGAGTATATTCTATTGAGGCTTGATGATCGACAACTTATTGTTGAGCACTGAGTGCTGGAGGTTGATGATTCAGGATTGAGGATTCAGGATTGTGGTTTGAGGACGGAGGATTGAAGAGAGAGGACTGAGTGTTGGGGTTTGAGTGTTGAGAATAGATTTTGAGGATTGAGGTTCGATTATTGAATATTGTGGATTGAGTATTGAACCGTGAGAATTCAGGATATTCTATTGAATATTGAGAATTGAGGATAGATGATTGAGTATTGAGGATTGATGGTTCAGGGTTGAGGATTGAGGGTTGTGGATTGAGGACGAGGACTGAGGGTTGAGTATTGATGTTTGAGGTCTGAGGATTGAGGATTGAGGATTGAAGAATGAGGATTGAGGATTGAGGATTGAGGATTGAAGACTGAGTATTGAGGATTGAAGATTGAGGATTGAGGATTGAAGATTGAGTATTGAGGATTGAGGATTGAGGATTGAGGATTGAGTATTGAAGATTGAGGATTGATGATTGTGGATTGAGGACTGAGGATTGAGTATTAAGGATTGAGGATTGTGGATTGCGTATTGAAGATACAGGATTGATGATTGAGGATTGAGGATTGAGGATTGAGGATTGAGGATTGAGGATTGAGTATTGAAGATTGTGGACTGATGATTGACGATTGAGCACAGAGGATTGAGGATTGATTATTGAGCTTTGGGGATTGAAGATTGTGGACTGGGGATAGAGGATTGAATATTGAGGATTAAGGATTGAGTATTGGGGATTGAGGATCTAGGATAGGAGATTGATTATTGAGGATTGAAGATTGAGGATTGAGGATTGAGGATTGAGAATTGAGAATTGAGGATGAGGACTGAGGGTTGAGGATTGAGGTTTGAGGAAAGAGGGTTGAGGATTGTGGTTTGGGGATTGAGGGTTGAGGATTGAAGGTTGAGTATTGAGGATTGATCATTGAGTATTGATGATTGAGGATTGAGGACTGAGGATTGAAGATTGAGGATTGGGGATTGAGGATTGGCGATTGAGGATTGAAGACTGAGGATTGAGAATTGAGGATTGAGGATTGAAAATTGAGTATTGAGGATTGAAAATTGAGGATTGAGGATTGAGGACTGAAGATTGAGGTCTGACTGTTGAGTTTTGAGTGATGCGAATTGATGTTTGTAGACTGAGATTTGAAGATTGAAGATTGGGTATTGAGTACTGAAAACTGTGAATTGAGGATATTCTAATGAGGACTGAGGATTGACAATTGATTGTTGAGGACTGAGTGCTGAAGATTGACGATTCAGGATTGAGGATTCAGGATTGAGGTTTGAGGACGAGGACTGACGGTAGAGGATTCAGGTTTGAGGATTGAGGATTGAGAACTGATGACTGAAGATTCAGGATTGAGGATTGAGGATTGAGTATTGAAGATTGAGGATTGATGATTGTGGATTGAGTACTGAGGATTGAGGATTGAGGATTGAGTATTGAAGATTGAGGATTGATGACTGAGGATTGAGGATTGAGGATTGATGATTGAGGATTGAGGATTGAAGATTGAGTATGGAGGATTGAAGGTTGAGTATTGAGGATTGAGGATTGAAGATTGAGTATGGAGGATTGAAGATTGAGGATTGAGGATTGAGGAACGAGGATTGACGATTGAGGATGATGGCTGAGGTTTGAGGACTGAGGTTTCAGGACTGAGGGCTGAGGATTGAGGATTGAGAATTGAGGATTGAGGATTGAGGATTGAGGATTGGGTATTGAGGATTGAAGAATGAGGATTGACGATTGAGGACTGAGGATTGAGGATTGAGGATTGAGTATTGAAGATTCAGGATTGATGATTGAGGATTGATGATTGAGGATTGAGGATTGAGGATTGAGTATTGAAGATTGTGGACTGATGATTGACGATTGAGGACTGAGGATTGAGGATTGATCATTGAGTATTGATGATTGAGGATTGAGGACTGAGGATTGAAGATTGAGGATTGGGGATTGAGGATTGGCGATTGAGGATTGAGGACTGAGGATTGAGAATTGTGGATTGAGGATTGAAAATTGAGTATTGAGGATTGAAAATTGAGGATTGAGGATTGAGGACTGAAGATTGAGGTCTGAGTGTTGAGTTTTGAGTGATGCGAATTGATGTTTGTAGACTGAGATTTGAAGATTGAAGATTGGGTATTGAGTACTAAAAACTGTGAATTGAGGATATTCTAATGAGGACTGAGGATTGACAATTGATTGTTGAGGACTGAGTGCTGAAGATTGACGATTCAGGATTGAGGATTCGGGATTGAGGTTTGAGGACGAGGACTGACGGTAGAGGATTCAGGTTTGAGGATTGAGGACTGACGGTAGAGGATTCAGGTTTGAGGATTGAGGATTGAGAACTGATGACTGAAGATTCAGGATTGAGGATTGAGGATTGAGTATTGATGATTGAGGATTGATGATTGTGGATTGAGTACTGAGGATTGAGGATTGAGGATTGAGTATTGAAGATTGAGGATTGATGACTGAGTATTGAGGATTGAAGATTGATGATTGAGGATTGAGGATTGAAGATTGAGTATGGAGGATTGAAGGTTGAGTATTGAGGATTGAGGATTGAGGATTGAGGATTGAGGATTGAGTATTGAAGATTGAGGATTGAATGTTGAGGATTGCGGACTGAGGATTGAGGATTGAGGATTGAGGAATGAGGATTGAGGATTGAGGATTGAGGATTGATGATTGAGGATTGAGTATTGAAGATTGAGGATTCAAGACTGAGGATTGAGGATTGAGGATTGATTATTGAGGATTGAGGATTGAAGATTGAGTATGGAGGATTGAAGATTGAGGATTGAGGATTGAGGAACGAGGATTGACGATTGAGGATGATGGCTGAGGTTTGAGGACTGAGGTTTGAGGACTGAGGACTGAGGATTGAGGATTGAGAATTGAGGATTGAGGATTGAGGATTGAGGATTGGGTATTGAGGATTGAAGAATGTGGATTGACGATTGAGGACTGAGGATTGGTGGATTGAGGATTGAGTATTGAAGATTCAGGAATGATGATTGAGGATTGAGGATTGAGGATTGAGGATTGAGGATTGAGAGTTGAAGATTGTGGACTGATGATTGACGATTGAGGACTGAGGATTGAGGATTGATTATTGAGCTTTGGGGATTGAAGATTGTGGACTGGGGACAGAGGATTGAATATTGCGGATTAAGGATAGAGTATTGGGGATTGAGGATAGAGGATAGGAGATTGAGTATTGAGGATTGAAGATTGAGGATTGAGGATTGAGGATTGAGGATTGAGGATTGACGATGAGGGCTGAGGGTTCAGGATTGACGATTGAGGCCTGAGGACTGAGGATTGTGGACTGAGAATTGAGGATTGAGGATTGAGGATTGAAGATAGAGGATTGTGTATTGAGGATTGAAGAATGAGGATTGAGGATTGAGGATTGAGGATTGAGGTATGAAGATTGAGGATTGAGGATCCAGGATTGAGGATTGAAGATTCAGCATTGAGGATCGAAGATTGAGTATTGAGGATTGAGGATTGAGGATTGAGGATTGAGGATTGAAGATTGAGGATTGGGGACTGAGTGCTGAGGGTTGACTGATGAGAATTGTTGTTTGTGGATAGAGATTTGAAGATTGCAGATTGAGTATTGAGTATAGAAAACTGTGAATCGAGGATATTCTACTGAGGATGGACGATTGACAACTGATTGTTGAGGGCTGCGGGCTGCAGATTGAGGATTCAGGATTGAGCATTCAGAATTGAGGTTTGAGGACTGAGGATTGAGGATTGAGGATTGAGAATTGAGGATTGAGGATTGAGGATTCAGGATTGAGGATTGAGGATTGAGGATTGAGGATTGAGTAATGAGGATTGAAGATTGAGTATTGAGGATTGAAGATTGCGGATTGAGGATTGAGTATTGAGGATTGACGATGAGGGCAGAGGGTTGAGGATTGAGGGTTGAGGACTGAGGACTGAGGATTGAGGATTGAGAATTAAGGATTGAGGATTGAGGATTGGGGATTGACGATGAGGGCTGTGGGATGAGGATTGAGGTTCGAGGACTGAGGACTGAGGATTGAGGATCGGGAATTGAGGATTGAGGATTGGGGATTGAAGATTGAGGATTGGGTATTGAGGATTGAAGAATGAGGATTGAGGATTGAGGATTGAGTACTGAGAATTGAGGGTTGAGTTTTGAGGATTGAAGTTTGTGTATTGGGTATTGAGGATTGAAGAATGAGGATTTAGGATTGAGTATGAGGATTGAGGATTGAAGATTGAGTATTGAGGATTGAGAATTGAGGATTGAGGATTGAGGATTGAAGATTGAGGATTGAGGATTGAAGGTTGAATATTGAGGGCTGAAGATTGAGGATTGTGGAATGAGGACTGAGGATTGACGATGAGGTCTGAGGGTTGGGGATTGATGATTGAGTATTGAGGATTGAAGATTGAGGATTGAGGACTGAAGATTGAGTCTTGAGTCTTGAGGATTGAGGATTGAGGTTTGAGGATTGAGGATTGAAGATTGAGGTTTGAGGATTGAGGCTTGAGGATTGAGGATTGAAGATTGAGGATGAGGGCTGAGGGTTGGGGATTGAGGTTTGAGGACTGAGGACTGAGGATTGAGGATTGATGATTGAGGATTGAGGATTGAGGATTGGGGATTGAGGATTGTGTGTCGAAGATTGAGGATTGATGATTGAGGATTGAGGATTGAGGATTGAGGATTGAGGATTGAGTATTGAAGATTGAGGATTGATGATTGAGGATTGAGGATTGAGGATTGGGGATTGAGGATTGTGTGTTGAAGATTGAGGATTGATGATTGAGGATTCAGGATTGAGGATTGAGGATGGAGGATGAGCGCTGAGGGTTGAGGATTGAGGATTGAGGATTGAGGCTTGAAGATTGAGTATTGAGGATTGAGGATAGACGATTGAGGATTGAGTATAGAAGATTGAGGATTGATGATTGTGGATTGAGTACTGAGGATTGAGGATTGAGAATTGAGGATTGAAGACTGAGTATTGAGGAATGAAGATTGAGTATTGAGAATTGAATTTTGAGGATTGAAGATTGTGGATTGAGGATTGAGGATTAAGAATTGAGAATTGAGGATGAGGACTGAGGGTTGAGGATTGAGGTTTGATGAATGAGGATTGAGGATTGAGGATTGAGGATTGATGATTGAGGATTGAGTTTTGAAGATTGAGGATTGATGGCTGTGGATTGAGGATTGAGGAACGAGGATTGACGATTGAGGATGATGGCTGAGGTTTGAGGACTGAGGTTTGAGGACTGGGGACTGAGGATTGAGGATTGAGAATTGAGGATTGAGGATTGACGATTGAGGATTGAGGATTGAGGATTGAGGATTGAGTATTGAAGTTTCTGGATTGATGATTGAGGATTGAGGATTGAGGATTGAGTATTGAGGATTGAGGATTGAGTATTGAAGATTGTGGACTGATGATTGACGATTGAGGACAGAGGATTGAGGATTGATTATTGAGCTTTGGGGATTGAAGATTGTGGACTGGGGATAGAGGATTGAATATTGAGGATTAAGGATAGAGTATTGGGGATTGAGTATCTAGGAAAGGAGATTGATTATTGAGGATTGAAGATTGAGGATTGAGGATTGAGGATTGAGAATTGAGAATTGAGGATGAGGACTGAGGGTTGAGGATTGAGGATTGAGGATTGAGTATTGAGTATTGAAGATTCAGGATTGATGATTGAGGATTGAGGATTGAGGATTGAGGATTGAGGATTGAGGATTGAGGGTTGAGGATTGAGGATCGAAGATTGACTATTGAGGATTGAAGAGTGAGGTTTGAGGATTGAGGATTGAGGATGGAGGATGAGGGCTGAGGGTTGAGGATTGAGGTTTAAGTATTGAATACTGAGAATTCAGGATATTCTATTGAGTATTGAGAATTGAGGATTGATGGTTGAGTATTGAGGATTGAGGATTGAGGATTGAGGATTGAAGATTGGCGATTGAGGATTCTGTGTTGAAGATTGAGGATTGATGATTGAGGATTGAGGATTGAGGATCGAGGATTTAGGATTGAGGATTGAAGATTGAGGATTGAGGGTTGAGGATTGAGTATTGAAGATTGAGGATTGATGACTGAGGATTGAGGATTGGGGATTGAAGATAGAGGATTGGGTATTGAGGATTGAAGAATGAGGATTGAGGATTGAGGATTGAGGATTGAGGATTGAAGGTTGAGTATTGAGGATTGAAGACTGACGATTGAGTATTGTGGATTGATGTTTGAGGGTTGTGTATTGAACATTGAGGATTGAGGATTGAGGATTGAGGATTGAAGATTGAGGTTTGAGGATTGAGGATTGAGAATGGAGGATGAGGGCTGAGGGTTGAGGATTGAGGTTTAAGTACTGAATACTGAGAATTCTGGATATTCTATTGAGTATTGAGAATTGAGGATTGATGGTTGAGTATTGAGGATTGAGGATTGTGGATTGAGGATTGAGTATTGAATATTGAGGGTTGATGATTGAGGATTGAGGATTGAGGATTGGGGATTGAGGATTGTGTGTTGAAGATTGAGGATTGATGATTGAGGATTGAGGATTGAGGATTGAGGATTGAGTATTGAAGATTGAGTATTGATGATTGAGGATTGAGGATTGAGGATTGGGGATTGAGGATTGTGTGTTGAAGATTGAGGATTGATGATTGAGTATTGAGGACTGAGGATCGAGGATTTAGGATTGAGGATTGAAGATTGAGGATTGAGGATTGAGGATTGAGTGTTGAAGATTGAGGATTTATCATTGAGGATTGAGGATTGAGGATTGAGTATTGAGGATTGGGATAGAGGATTGAGGATTGATGATTGAGAATCGAAGATTGAGTATTGAGGATTGAAGATTGAGGTTTGAGGATTGAAGATTGAGGGTGGAGGACGAGCGCTGAGGGTTGAGGATTGAGGATTAAGGATTGAGGCTTGAAGATTGAGTATTGAGGTTTGAGGATTGAGGATTGAGTATTGAAGATTGAGGATTGATGATTGTGGATTGAGGACTGAGGATTCAGGATTGAGGATTGAGGATTGAAGACTGAGTATTGAGGAATGAAGATTGAGTATTGAGGATTGAATTTTGAGGATTGAAGATTGAGGATTGAGGATTGAGGATTAAGAATTGAGAATTGAGGATGAGGACTGAGGGTTGAGGATTGAGGTTTGAGGAATGAGAATTGAGGATTGAGGATTGAGGATTGATGATTGAGGATTGAGTATTGAAGATTGAGGATTGATGACTGTGGATTGAGGATTGAGGAACGAGGATTGACGATTGAGGATGATGGCTGAGGTTTGAGGACTGAGGTTTGAGGACTGAGGACTGAGGATTGAGGATCGAGAATTGAGGATTGAGGATTGAGGATTGAGGATTGAGTATTGAAGATTGAGGATTGATGATTGTGGATTGAGGACTGAGGATTGAGGATTGAGGATTGAGCATTGAAGACTGAGTATTGAGTATTGAAGATTGAGGATTGAGGATTGAGGTTTCAGGATTGAGGATTGAGGATGAGGGCTGAGGGTTGACGATTGCGGATTGAGAATTCAGGATTGAGGATTGAGGATTGAGGATTGAGTATTGAGGATTGAACATTGAGGATTGAGGATTCAGGATTGAGGATTGAGGATGAGGGCTGAGGGTTGAGGATTGAGGATTGAGGATTGAGGCTTGAAGATTGAGTATTGAGGATTGAGGATTGAGGATTGAGGATTGAGTATTGAAGATTGAGGATTGATAATTGTGGATTGAGGATTGAAGATTGAGGATTGGGGTCTGAGTGTTGAGGGTTGGGTGATGAGGATTGATGTTTGTGGGTAGACATTTGAAGATTACAGATCTAGTATTGAGTATAGAAAACTGCGAATTGAGGATATTCTACTGAGGATTGACGATTGACAACTGATTGTTGAGGACTGAGTGCTGAAGATTGGGGATTCAGTGTTGAGGATTCGGGATTGAAGTTTGAGAACTGGCGGTTTTGGATTGTGGCTTGAGGATTGAGGATTGAGGATTGAGGAACGAGGATTGAGGATTGAGGATGGAGCATTGACGATTGAAGTTTGAGGTCTGGGGATTGAGGATTGAAGATTTAGGAGTAAGGATTGAGGATTGGGGATTGAGGATCTAGGATTGGAGATTGATTATCGAGGATTGAAGATTGAGGATTCAGAATTGAGGTTTGAGGACTGAGGATTGACGATTGAAGATTGAGTATTGAGGATTGAGGGTTGAGGATTGAAGATTGAGGATTGAGGATTGAGGATGAGGGCTGAGGGTTGAAGATTGAGTATTGAGTATTGTAGATTGAGGATTGCGGATTGAGGATTGAGGATTGAGGATTGAGGATTGACGATGAGGGCTGAGGGTTGAGGATTGAGGTTTGAGGACTGAGGACTGAGGATTGAGGATTGAGAATTGAGGATTGAGTACTGAGGATCGAAGATTGAGGATTGAGGATCGAGGGTTGGGGATTGAGGATTGAGGATTGAGGATTGAAGACTGAGTATTGAGGATTGATTATTGAGGATTGAAGATTGAGGATTGAGGATTGAGGATTAAGAATTGAGAATTGAGGATGAGGACTAAGGGTTGAGGATTGAGGTTTGAGGAATGAGGATTGGGGATTGAGGATTGAGGATTGAAGATTGAGGATTGATCATTGAGTATTGATGATTGAGGATTGAGGACTGAGGATTGAAGATTGAGGATTGGGGATTGAGGATTGGCGATTGAGGATTGAGGACTGAGGATTGAGAATTGAGGATTGAGGATTGAAAATTGAGTATTGAGGATTGAAAATTGAGGATTGAGGATTGAGGACTGAAGATTGAGGTCTGAGTGTTGAGTTTTGAGTAATGCGAATTGATGGTTGTAGACTGAGATTTGAAGATCGAAGATTGGGGATTGAGTACTGAAAACTGTGAATTGAGGATATTCTAATGAGGACTGAGGATCGACAATTGATTGTTGAGGACTGAGGGCTGAAGATTGACGATTCAGGATTGAGGATTCGGGATTGAGGTTTGAGGACGAGGACTGACGGTAGAGGATTCAGGTTTGAGGATTGAGGATTGAGAACTGATGACTGAAGATTCAGGATTGAGGGTTGAGGATTGAGTATTGAAGATTGAGGATTGATGATTGTGGATTGAGTACTGAGGATTGACTATTGAGGATTGAGTATTGAAGATTGAGGATTGATGACTGAGGATTGAGGATTGAGGATTGATTATTGAGGATTGAGGATTGAAGATTGAGTATGGAGGATTGAAGATTGAGGATTGAGGATTGAGGAACGAGGATTGACGATTGAGGATGATGGCTGAGGTTTGAGGACTGAGGTTTGAGGACTGAGGTTTGAGGACTGAGGACTGAGGATTGAGGATTGAGAATTGAGGATTGAGGATTGAGGATTGTGGATTGGGTATTGAGGATTGAAGAATGAGGATTGACGATTGAGGACTGAGGATTGAGGATTGAGGATTGAGTGTTGAAGATTGAGTATTGATGATTGCGGATTGAGGATTGAGGATTGAGGATGTAGGATTGAGGATTGAAGATTGAGGATTGGGATTGAGGATTGAGGATTGAGGATTGAGAATCGAAGATTGAGTATTGAGGATTGAAGGTTGAGGTCTGAGGATTGAGGATTGAGGATTGAGGATTGAGGATTGAGGATTGAGAATTGAGGATTGAAGATTGAGTATTGAGGATTGAGGATTGAGGATTGAGGATTGAGTATTGAAGATTGAGGATTGATGATTGAGGATTGCGGACTGAGGATTGAGGATTGAGGATTGAGGATTGAAGACAGAGTATTGAGGATTGATTATTGAGGATTGAAGATTGAGCATTGAGGATTGAGGATTAAGAATTGAGAATTGAGTATGAGGACTGAGGGTTGAGGAATGAGGTTTGAGGAATGAGGATTGAGTATTGAGGATTGAGGATTGAAGATTGAGGATTGGGGTCTGAGTGTTGAGGGTTGGGTGATGAGGATTGATGTTTGTGGGTAGACATTTGAAGATTACAGATCTAGTATTGAGTATAGAAAACTGCGAATTGAGGATATTCTACTGAGGATTGACGATTGACAACTGATTGTTGAGGACTGAGTGCTGAAGATTGGGGATTCAGTGTTGAGGATTCGGGATTGAAGTTTGAGAACTGGCGGTTTTGGATTGTGGCTTGAGGATTGAGGATTGAGGATTGAGGAACGAGGATTGAGGATTGAGGATGGAGCATTGACGATTGAAGTTTGAGGTCTGGGGATTGAGGATTGAAGATTTAGGAGTAAGGATTGAGGATTGGGGATTGAGGATCTAGGATTGGAGATTGATTATCGAGGATTGAAGATTGAGGATTCAGAATTGAGGTTTGAGGACTGAGGATTGACGATTGAAGATTGAGTATTGAGGATTGAGGGTTGAGGATTGAAGATTGAGGATTGAGGATTGAGGATGAGGGCTGAGGGTTGAAGATTGAGTATTGAGTATTGTAGATTGAGGATTGCGGATTGAGGATTGAGGATTGAGGATTGAGGATTGACGATGAGGGCTGAGGGTTGAGGATTGAGGTTTGAGGACTGAGGACTGAGGATTGAGGATTGAGAATTGAGGATTGAGTACTGAGGATCGAAGATTGAGGATTGAGGATTGAGGGTTGGGGATTGAGGATTGAGGATTGAGGATTGAAGACTGAGTATTGAGGATTGATTATTGAGGATTGAAGATTGAGGATTGAGGATTGAGGATTAAGAATTGAGAATTGAGTATGAGGACTAAGGGTTGAGGATTGAGGTTTGAGGAATGAGGATTGGGGATTGAGGATTGAGGATTGAAGATTGAGGATTGATCATTGAGTATTGATGATTGAGGATTGAGGACTGAGGATTGAAGATTGAGGATTGGGGATTGAGGATTGGCGATTGAGGATTGAGGACTGAGGATTGAGAATTGAGGATTGAGGATTGAAAATTGAGTATTGAGGATTGAAAATTGAGGATTGAGGATTGAGGACTGAAGATTGAGGTCTGAGTGTTGAGTTTTGAGTAATGCGAATTGATGTTTGTAGACTGAGATTTGAAGATCGAAGATTGGGGATTGAGTACTGAAAACTGTGAATTGAGGATATTCTAATGAGGACTGAGGATCGACAATTGATTGTTGAGGACTGAGGGCTGAAGATTGACGATTCAGGATTGAGGATTCGGGATTGAGGTTTGAGGACGAGGACTGACGGTAGAGGATTCAGGTTTGAGGATTGAGGATTGAGAACTGATGACTGAAGATTCAGGATTGAGGGTTGAGGATTGAGTATTGAAGATTGAGGATTGATGATTGTGGATTGAGTACTGAGGATTGACTATTGAGGATTGAGTATTGAAGATTGAGGATTGATGACTGAGGATTGAGGATTGAGGATTGATTATTGAGGATTGAGGATTGAAGATTGAGTATGGAGGATTGAAGATTGAGGATTGAGGATTGAGGAACGAGGATTGACGATTGAGGATGATGGCTGAGGTTTGAGGACTGAGGTTTGAGGACTGAGGTTTGAGGACTGAGGACTGAGGATTGAGGATTGAGAATTGAGGATTGAGGATTGAGGATTGTGGATTGGGTATTGAGGATTGAAGAATGAGGATTGACGATTGAGGACTGAGGATTGAGGATTGAGGATTGAGTGTTGAAGATTGAGTATTGATGATTGCGGATTGAGGATTGAGGATTGAGGATGTAGGATTGAGGATTGAAGATTGAGGATTGGGATTGAGGATTGAGGATTGAGGATTGAGAATCGAAGATTGAGTATTGAGGATTGAAGGTTGAGGTCTGAGGATTGAGGATTGAGGATTGAGGATTGAGGATTGAGGATTGAGAATTGAGGATTGAAGATTGAGTATTGAGGATTGAGGATTGAGGATTGAGGATTGAGTATTGAAGATTGAGGATTGATGATTGAGGATTGCGGACTGAGGATTGAGGATTGAGGATTGAGGATTGAAGACAGAGTATTGAGGATTGATTATTGAGGATTGAAGATTGAGCATTGAGGATTGAGGATTAAGAATTGAGAATTGAGTATGAGGACTGAGGGTTGAGGAATGAGGTTTGAGGAATGAGGATTGAGTATTGAGGATTGAGGATTGATGATTGAGGATTGAGTATTGAAGATTGAGGATTGATGACTGAGGATTGAGGATTGAGGATTGATGATTGAGGATTGAGGATTGAAGATTGAGTATGGAGGATTGAAGATTGAGGATTGAGGATTGAGGATTGTAGATTGAGGACTGAGTGTTGAGGGTTGAGTGATGAGAATTGATGTCTGTGAATTGAGATTTGAAGACTGAAGATTGGGGATTCAGTATTGAAAACTGTGAATTGAGGATATTCTATTGAGGATTGAGGATTGACAATTGATGGTTGCGGTCTGAGGGATGAAGATTGAGCATTCAGGATTGAGGATTCGGAATTGAGGTTTGAGGACTGAGGATTGAGGGTTGAGGATTGAGGATTGAGGATTGACGCTTGGGGATAGAGGATTGAGGATGGAGGATTGAAGAGAGAGCACCGAGTGTTGAGGATTGAGTGTCGAGAATTGATGTTTGAGGATCGACATTTGATTATTGAATATTGTGGATTGAGTATTGAAACATGAGAATTCAGTATATTCTATTGAGTATTGAGAATTGAGGATTGATGGTTGAGTATTGAGAATTGATGGTTGATGGCTGTGTGTTGAATATTGAGGATTGAGTATTGAGGATTGAAGATTGAGTATTGAGGATTGAAGGTTGAAGACTGAGTATTGAGGATTGAACATTGAGGATTGAGGATTCAGGATTGAGGGTTGAGGATGAGGGCTGTGGGTTGAGGATTGAGGATTGAGGATCGAGGCTTGAAGATTGAGTATTGAGGATTGAGGATTGAGGATTGAGGATTGAGTATTGAAGATTGAGGATTGATGATTGTGGATTGAGGACTGAGGATTGAGGATTGAGGATTGAGGATTGAAGACTGAGTATTGAGGATTGAAGATTGAGTATTGAGGATTGAATTTTGAGGATTGAAGGTTGAGGATTGAGGATTGAGGATTAAGAATTGAGAATTGAGGATGAGGACTGAGGGTTGAGGATTGAGGTTTGAGGAATGAGGATTGAGGGTTGAGGATCGAGGATTGATGATTCAGGATTGAGTATTGAAGATTGAGAATTGATGACTGATGATTGAGGATTGAGGATTGATGATTGAGGATTGAGGATTGAAGATTGAGTATGGAGGATTGAATATTGAGGATTGAGGATTGACGAACGAGGATTGACGATTGAGGATGATGGCTGAGGTTTGACGACTGAGGTTTGAGGACTGAGGACTGAGGATTGAGGATTGAGGATTGAGGATTGAGTATTGAAGATTGAGGATTGATGATTGTGGATCGAGGACTGAGGATTGAGGATTGAGGATTGAGGATTGAAGACTGAGTATTGAGGATTGAAGATTGAGGATTGAAGACAGAGTATTGAGGATTGATTATTGAGGATTGAAGATTGAGCATTGAGGATTGAGGATTAAGAATTGAGAATTGAGTATGAGGACTGAGGGTTGAGGAATGAGGTTTGAGGAATGAGGATTGAGTATTGAGGATTGAGGATTGAGTATTGAAGATTGAGGATTGATGATTGTGGATTGAGGACTGAGGATTCAGGATTGAGGATTGAGGATTGAAGACTGAGTATTGAGGAATGAAGATTGAGTATTGAGGATTGAATTTTGAGGATTGAAGATTGAGGATTGAGGATTGAGGATTAAGAATTGAGAATTGAGGATGAGGACTGAGGGTTGAGGATTGAGGTTTGAGGAATGAGAATTGAGGATTGAGGATTGAGGATTGATGATTGAGGATTGAGTATTGAAGATTGAGGATTGATGACTGTGGATTGAGGATTGAGGAACGAGGATTGACGATTGAGGATGATGGCTGAGGTTTGAGGACTGAGGTTTGAGGACTGAGGACTGAGGATTGAGGATTGCGAGTTGAGGATTGAGGATTGAGGATTGAGGATTGAGTATTGAAGATTGAGGATTGATGATTGTGGATTGAGGACTGAGGATTGAGGATTGAGGATTGAGCATTGAAGACTGAGTATTGAGTATTGAAGATTGAGGATTGAGGATTGAGGTTTCAGGATTGAGGATTGAGGATGAGGGCTGAGGGTTGACGATTGCGGATTGAGAATTGAGGATTGAGGATTGAGGATTGAGGATTGAGGATTGAGGATTGAAGATTGAGGATTGATGACTGAGGATTGAGGTTTGAGGATTCAGGATTGAAGACTGAGTATTGAGGATTGATTATTGAGGATTGAAGATTGATGATTGAGGATTGAGTATTGAAGATTGAGGATTGATGGCTGAGGATTGAGGATTGAGGATTGATGATTGAGGATTGAGGATTGAAGATTGAGTATGGAGGATTGAAGATTGAGGATTGAGGATTGAGGATTGTAGATTGAGGACTGAGTGTTGAGGGTTGAGTGATGAGAATTGATGTCTGTGAATTGAGATTTGAAGACTGAAGATTGGGGATTCAGTATTGAAAACTGTGAATTGAGGATATTCTATTGAGGATTGAGGATTGACAATTGATGGTTGCGGTCTGAGGGATGAAGATTGAGCATTCAGGATTGAGGATTCGGAATTGAGGCTTGAGGACTGAGGATTGAGGGTTGAGGATTGAGGATTGAGGATTGACGCTTGGGGATAGAGGATTGAGGATGGAGAATTGGAGAGAGAGGACCGAGAGTTGAGGATTGAGTGCCGAGAATTGATGTTTGAGGATCGACATTTGATTATTGAATATTGTGGATTGAGTATTGAAACATGAGAATTCAGTATATTCTATTGAGTATTGAGAATTGAGGATTGATGGTTGAGTATTGAGAATTGATGGTTGATGGCTGTGTGTTGAATATTCAGGATTGAGTATTGAGGATTGAAGATTGAGTATTGAGGATTGAAGGTTGAAGACTGAGTATTGAGGATTGAACATTGAGGATTGAGGATTCAGGATTGAGGGTTGAGGATGAGGGCTGAGGGTTGAGGATTGAGGATTGAGGATCGAGGCTTGAAGATTGAGTATTGAGGATTGAGGATTGAGGATTGAGGATTGAGGATTGGGTATTGAAGATTGATGATTGATGATTGTGGATTGAGGACTGAGGATTGAGGATTGAGGATTGAGGATTGAAGACTGAGTATTGAGGATTGAAGATTGAGTATTGAGGATTGAATTTTGAGGATTGAAGATTGAGGATTGAGGATTGAGGATTAAGAATTGAGAATTGAGGATGAGGACTGAGGGTTGAGGATTGAGGTTTGAGGAATGAGGATTGAGGGTTGAGGATCGAGGATTGATGATTCAGGATTGAGTATTGAAGATTGAGAATTGATGACTGATGATTGAGGATTGAGGATTGATGATTGAGGATTGAGGATTGAAGATTGAGTATGGAGGATTGAATATTGAGGATTGAGGATTGACGAACGAGGATTGACGATTGAGGATGATGGCTGAGGTTTGACGACTGAGGTTTGAGGACTGAGGACTGAGGATTGAGGATTGAGGATTGAAGATTGAGTATTGAGGGTTGAAGATTGAGGATTGAGGATTGAGGATTGAGGATTGAGGATTGAAGATTGAGGATTGGGGACTGAGTGTTGAGGGTTGAGTGATGAGAATTGATGTTTGTGGATAGAGATTTGAAGATTGCAGACTGAGCATTGCGTATTGAAAGCTCTGAAGTGAGTATATTCTATTGAGGCTTGATGATCGACAACTTATTGTTGAGCACTGAGTGCTGGAGGTTGATGATTCAGGATTGAGGATTCAGGATTGTGGTTTGAGGACGGAGGATTGAAGAGAGAGGACTGAGTGTTGGGGTTTGAGTGTTGAGAATAGATTTTGAGGATTGAGGTTCGATTATTGAATATTGTGGATTGAGTATTGAACCGTGAGAATTCAGGATATTCTATTGAATATTGAGAATTGAGGATAGATGATTGAGTATTGAGGATTGATGGTTCAGGGTTGAGGATTGAGGGTTGTGGATTGAGGACGAGGACTGAGGGTTGAGTATTGATGTTTGAGGTCTGAGGATTGAGGATTGAGGATTGAAGAATGAGGATTGAGGATTGAGGATTGAGGATTGAAGACTGAGTATTGAGGATTGAAGATTGAGGATTGAGGATTGAAGATTGAGTATTGAGGATTGAGGATTGAGGATTGAGGATTGAGTATTGAAGATTGAGGATTGATGATTGTGGATTGAGGACTGAGGATTGAGTATTAAGGATTGAGGATTGTGGATTGCGTATTGAAGATTCAGGATTGATGATTGAGGATTGAGGATTGAGGATTGAGGATTGAGGATTGAGGATTGAGTATTGAAGATTGTGGACTGATGATTGACGATTGAGCACAGAGGATTGAGGATTGATTATTGAGCTTTGGGGATTGAAGATTGTGGACTGGGGATAGAGGATTGAATATTGAGGATTAAGGATTGAGTATTGGGGATTGAGGATCTAGGATAGGAGATTGATTATTGAGGATTGAAGATTGAGGATTGAGGATTGAGGATTGAGAATTGAGAATTGAGGATGAGGACTGAGGGTTGAGGATTGAGGTTTGAGGAAAGAGGGTTGAGGATTGTGGTTTGGGGATTGAGGGTTGAGGATTGAAGGTTGAGTATTGAGGATTGATCATTGAGTATTGATGATTGAGGATTGAGGACTGAGGATTGAAGATTGAGGATTGGGGATTGAGGATTGGCGATTGAGGATTGAAGACTGAGGATTGAGAATTGAGGATTGAGGATTGAAAATTGAGTATTGAGGATTGAAAATTGAGGATTGAGGATTGAGGACTGAAGATTGAGGTCTGAGTGTTGAGTTTTGAGTGATGCGAATTGATGTTTGTAGACTGAGATTTGAAGATTGAAGATTGGGTATTGAGTACTGAAAACTGTGAATTGAGGATATTCTAATGAGGACTGAGGATTGACAATTGATTGTTGAGGACTGAGTGCTGAAGATTGACGATTCAGGATTGAGGATTCGGGATTGAGGTTTGAGGACGAGGACTGACGGTAGAGGATTCAGGTTTGAGGATTGAGGATTGAGAACTGATGACTGAAGATTCAGGATTGAGGATTGAGGATTGAGTATTGAAGATTGAGGATTGATGATTGTGGATTGAGTACTGAGGATTGAGGATTGAGGATTGAGTATTGAAGATTGAGGATTGATGACTGAGGATTGAGGATTGAGGATTGATGATTGAGGATTGAGGATTGAAGATTGAGTATGGAGGATTGAAGGTTGAGTATTGAGGATTGAGGATTGAAGATTGAGTATGGAGGATTGAAGATTGAGGATTGAGGATTGAGGAACGAGGATTGACGATTGAGGATGATGGCTGAGGTTTGAGGACTGAGGTTTCAGGACTGAGGGCTGAGGATTGAGGATTGAGAATTGAGGATTGAGGATTGAGGATTGAGGATTGGGTATTGAGGATTGAAGAATGAGGATTGACGATTGAGGACTGAGGATTGAGGATTGAGGTTTGAGTATTGAAGATTCAGGATTGATGATTGAGGATTGATGATTGAGGATTGAGGATTGAGGATTGAGTATTGAAGATTGTGGACTGATGATTGACGATTGAGGACTGAGGATTGAGGATTGATCATTGAGTATTGATGATTGAGGATTGAGGACTGAGGATTGAAGATTGAGGATTGGGGATTGAGGATTGGCGATTGAGGATTGAGGACTGAGGATTGAGAATTGTGGATTGAGGATTGAAAATTGAGTATTGAGGATTGAAAATTGAGGATTGAGGATTGAGGACTGAAGATTGAGGTCTGAGTGTTGAGTTTTGAGTGATGCGAATTGATGTTTGTAGACTGAGATTTGAAGATTGAAGATTGGGTATTGAGTACTGAAAACTGTGAATTGAGGATATTCTAATGAGGACTGAGGATTGACAATTGATTGTTGAGGACTGAGTGCTGAAGATTGACGATTCAGGATTGAGGATTCGGGATTGAGGTTTGAGGACGAGGACTGACGGTAGAGGATTCAGGTTTGAGGATTGAGGATTGAGAACTGATGACTGAAGATTCAGGATTGAGGATTGAGGATTGAGTATTGATGATTGAGGATTGATGATTGTGGATTTAGTACTGAGGATTGAGGATTGAGGATTGAGTATTGAAGATTGAGGATTGATGACTGAGTATTGAGGATTGAAGATTGATGATTGAGGATTGAGGATTGAAGATTGAGTATGGAGGATTGAAGGTTGAGTATTGAGGATTGAGGATTGAGGATTGAGGATTGAGGATTGAGTATTGAAGATTGAGGATTGAATGTTGAGGATTGCGGACTGAGGATTGAGGATTGAGGATTGAGGAATGAGGATTGAGGATTGAGGATTGAGGATTGATGATTGAGGATTGAGTATTGAAGATTGAGGATTCAAGACTGAGGATTGAGGATTGAGGATTGATTATTGAGGATTGAGGATTGAAGATTGAGTATGGAGGATTGAAGATTGAGGATTGAGGATTGAGGAACGAGGATTGACGATTGAGGATGATGGCTGAGGTTTGAGGACTGAGGTTTGAGGACTGAGGACTGAGGATTGAGGATTGAGAATTGAGGATTGAGGATTGAGGATTGAGGATTGGGTATTGAGGATTGAAGAATGTGGATTGACGATTGAGGACTGAGGATTGGTGGATTGAGGATTGAGTATTGAAGATTCAGGAATGATGATTGAGGATTGAGGATTGAGGATTGAGGATTGAGGATTGAGAGTTGAAGATTGTGGACTGATGATTGACGATTGAGGACTGAGGATTGAGGATTGATTATTGAGCTTTGGGGATTGAAGATTGTGGACTGGGGACAGAGGATTGAATATTGCGGATTAAGGATAGAGTATTGGGGATTGAGGATAGAGGATAGGAGATTGAGTATTGAGGATTGAAGATTGAGGATTGAGGATTGAGGATTGAGGATTGAGGATTGACGATGAGGGCTGAGGGTTCAGGATTGACGATTGAGGCCTGAGGACTGAGGATTGTGGACTGAGAATTGAGGATTGAGGATTGAGGATTGAAGATAGAGGATTGTGTATTGAGGATTGAAGAATGAGGATTGAGGATTGAGGATTGAGGATTGAGGTATGAAGATTGAGGATTGAGGATCCAGGATTGAGGATTGAAGATTCAGCATTGAGGATTGAAGATTGAGTATTGAGGATTGAGGATTGAGGATTGAGGATTGAGGATTGAAGATTGAGGATTGGGGACTGAGTGCTGAGGGTTGACTGATGAGAATTGTTGTTTGTGGATAGAGATTTGAAGATTGCAGATTGAGTATTGAGTATAGAAAACTGTGAATCGAGGATATTCTACTGAGGATGGACGATTGACAACTGATTGTTGAGGGCTGCGGGCTGCAGATTGAGGATTCAGGATTGAGCATTCAGAATTGAGGTTTGAGGACTGAGGATTGAGGATTGAGGATTGAGAATTGAGGATTGAGGATTGAGGATTCAGGATTGAGCATTGAGGATTGAGGATTGAGGATTGAGTAATGAGGATTGAAGATTGAGTATTGAGGATTGAAGATTGCGGATTGAGGATTGAGTATTGAGGATTGACGATGAGGGCAGAGGGTTGAGGATTGAGGGTTGAGGACTGAGGACTGAGGATTGAGGATTGAGAATTAAGGATTGAGGATTGAGGATTGGGGATTGACGATGAGGGCTGTGGGATGAGGATTGAGGTTCGAGGACTGAGGACTGAGGATTGAGGATCGGGAATTGAGGATTGAGGATTGGGGATTGAAGATTGAGGATTGGGTATTGAGGATTGAAGAATGAGGATTGAGGATTGAGGATTGAGTACTGAGAATTGAGGGTTGAGTTTTGAGGATTGAAGTTTGTGTATTGGGTATTGAGGATTGAAGAATGAGGATTTAGGATTGAGTATGAGGATTGAGGATTGAAGATTGAGTATTGAGGATTGAGAATTGAGGATTGAGGATTGAGGATTGAAGATTGAGGATTGAGGATTGAAGGTTGAATATTGAGGGCTGAAGATTGAGGATTGTGGAATGAGGACTGAGGATTGACGATGAGGTCTGAGGGTTGGGGATTGATGATTGAGTATTGAGGATTGAAGATTGAGGATTGAGGACTGAAGATTGAGTCTTGAGTCTTGAGGATTGAGGATTGAGGTTTGAGGATTGAGGATTGAAGATTGAGGTTTGAGGATTGAGGCTTGAGGATTGAGGATTGAAGATTGAGGATGAGGGCTGAGGGTTGGGGATTGAGGTTTGAGGACTGAGGACTGAGGATTGAGGGTTGAGAATTGAGGATTGAGGGTTCAGGACAGAAGATTGAGGATTGGGTATTGGGGATTGAAGAGCGAGGATTGAGGATTGAGGATTGAGGATTGACGTTTGAAGATTGAGTATTGAGGATTGAAGATTGAGGATTGGGGATTGAGGATTGAGGGTTGAGGATTGAAGATTGGGTATTGAGGATTGAAGATTGAGGATTGAGGATTGAGGATTGAGGATTGAAGAATGAGGGTTGAGGATTGAGGATTGAGGATTGAAGACTGAGTATTGAGGATTGAAGATTGAGGATTGAGGATTGAAGATTGAGTATTGAGGATTGAAGATTGAGGATTGAGGATTGAGGATTGAGGATTGAGTATCGACGATGAGGGCTGAGGGTTGAGGATAGAGGTTTGAGGACTGAGGACTGAGGATTGAGGATTGAGAATTGAGGATTGAGGATTGAGGATTGAGGATTGAGGATTGGGTATTGAGGATTGAAGAATGAGGATTGAGGATTGAGGATTGAGGATAGAGGTATGAAGATTGAGGACTGAGGATCCAGGATTGAGGATTGAAGATTGAGTATTGAGGATTGAAGATTGAGAATTGAGGATCGATGATTGAGGATTGAGGATTGAGGATTGAAGATTGAGGATTGGGGACTGAGTGTTGAGGGTTGAGTGATGAGAATTGATGTTTGTGGATAGAGATTTGAAGATTGCAGATTGAGCATTGCGTATTGAAAGCTCTGAAGTGAGGATATTCTATTGAGGATTGAGGATCGACAACTTATTGTTGAGCACTGAGTGCTGGAGGTTGAGGCTTCAGGATTGAGGATTCAGGATTGTGGTTTGAGGACTGAGGATTTAGGATTGAGGATTGAGGATTGAGGATTGAGGATTGAGGATTGAGGATAGAAGATTGATGATTGGGTATTGAGGACTGAGCATTGAGGATTGAGGATTGAGGATTGAGGATTGAGGATTGAGGATTGAAGATTGAATATTGATGATTGAAGATTGAGGATTGAGGATTGAGTGTTGTGGATTGAGAACGAGGACAGAGGACTGAGTATTGATGTTTGAGGTCTGAGGATTGAGGACTGAGGACTGAGGATTGAGGATTGAGAATTGAGGATTGACTATTGTGGATTGAAGATTGAGGATTGAGGATTGAGGGTTGAGGATTGAGGATTGAGGATCGAGGATTGAAGATTGAGGATTGGGGACTGAGTGTTGAGGGTTGAGTGTTGAGAATTGATGTTTGTGGATAGAGATTTGAAGATTGCAGATTGAGCATTGCGTATTGAAAGCTCTGAAGTGAGGATATTCTATCGAGGATTGAGGATCGACAACTTATTGTTGAGCACTGAGTGCTGGAGGTTGAGGCTTCAGGATTGAGGATTCAGGATTGTGGTTTGAGGACTGAGGATTGAGGATTGAGGATTGAGGATTGAGTATTGAGGATTGAGGATTGAGGATTGAAGATTGATGATTGGGCATTGAGGATTGAACATTGAGAATTGAGGATTGACTATTGTGGATTGAAGATTGAGGATTGAGGACTGTGTGTTGTGGATTGAGGATTGAGGTTCGAGGATTGAAGATTGAGGATTGGGGACTGAGTGTTGAGGGTTGAGTGTTGAGAATTGAAGTTTGTGGATAGAGATTTGAAGATTACAGATTGAGCATTGCGTATTGAAAGCTCTGAAGTGAGGATATTCTATCGAGGATTGAGGATCGACAACTTATTGTTGAGCACAGAGTGCTGGAGGTTGAGGCTTCAGGATTGAGTATTCAGGATTGTGGTTTGAGGACTGAGGATTGAGGATTGAGGGTTGAGGATTGAGGATTGAGGATTGAGGATTGAGGATTGAGTATTGAAGATTGAGGATTGATGATTGTGGATTGAGGACTGAGTATTGAGGACTGAGGATTGAGGATTGAAGACTGAGTATTGAGAATTGAAGATTGAGGATTGAGGATTGAGGATTCAGGATTGAGGATTGAGGATGAGGGCTGAGGGTTGAGGATTTAGGATTGAGAATTGAGGATTGGGGATTGAGGATTGAGGATTGAGGATTGAGGATTGAAGACTGAGTATTAAGGATTGAAGATTGAGGTTTGAGGATTCAGGATTGAGCATTGAGGATGAGGGCTGAGGGTTGAGGATTGAGGATTGAGGATTGAGGATTGAAGATCGAGTATTGAGGATTGAGGATTGAGGATTGAGGATTGATTATTGAAGATTGAGGATTGATGGTTGTGGATTGAGGACTGAGGATTGAGGATTGAGGATTGAGGATTGAGGATTGAGTATTGAAGATTGAGGATTGATGACTGAGGATTGAGGATTGAGGATTGATGATTGAGGATTGAGGATTCAAGATTGAGTATGGAGGATTGAAGGTTGAGTATTGAGGATTGAGGATTGAGGATTGAGGATTGAGTATTGAAGATTGAGGATTGATGATTGAGGATTGCGGACCGAGGATTGAGGATTGAGGATTGAGGATTGAAGACTGAGTATTGAGGATTGATTATTGGGGATTGAAGATTGAGGATTGAGGATTGAGGATTAAGAATTGAGAATTGAGGATGAGGACTAAGGGTTGAGGATTGAGGTTTGAGGAATGAGGATTGAGGATTGAGGATTGAGGATTGATGATTGAGGATTGAGTATTGAAGATTGAGGATTGATGACTGAGGATTGAGGATTGAGAATTGATGATTGAGGATTGAAGACTGAGTATTGAGAATTGAAGGTTGAGGATTGAGGATTGAGGATTGAGGAATGAAGATTGAGGACTGAGTGTTGAGGGTTGAGTGACGAGAATTGATGTCTGTGGATTGAGGTTTGGAGATTGAAGATTGGGGATTCAGTATTGAAAACTGTAAATTGAGTATATCCTATTGAGGATTGAGGATTGACAATTGATTGTTGCGGACTGAGGGATGAAGATTGAGCATTCAGGATTGAGGATTCGGAATTGAGGTTTGAGGACTGAGGATTGAGGGTTGAGTATTGAGGATTGAGGATTGACGCTTGGGGATAGAGAATTGAGGATGGAGGATTGAAGAGAGAGGACCGAGAGTTGAGGATTGAGTGTTGAGAATTGATGTTTGAGGATCGAGATTTGATTATTGAATATTGTGGATTGAGTATTGAATCATGAGAATTCAGGATATTCTATTGAGTATTGAGAATTGAGGATTGATGGTTGAGTATTGAGAACTGATGGTTGATGGTTGTGTGTTGAATATTGAGGATTGAGTATTGAGGATTGAAGATTGAGTATTGAGGATTGAAGGTTGATGATTGACGATTGAGGATTGATGATTGAGGATTGAGGATTGAGGATTGAGTATTGAGGATTGATGATCGAAGGCTGAGTATTGAGGATTGAACATTGAGGATTGAGGACTCAGGATTGAGGATTGAGGATGAGGGCTGAGGGTTGCGGATTGAGGTTTGAGGACTGAGGACTGAGGATTGAGGGTTGAGAATTGAGGATTGAGGGTTCAGGACAGAAGATTGAGGATTGGGTACTGAGGATTGAAGAGCGAGGATTGAGGATTGAGGATTGAGGATTGACGTTTGAAGATTGAGTATTGAGGATTGAAGATTGAGGATTGAGGATTGAGGATTGAGGATTGAGGATTGAAGATTGAGGATTGGGGACTGAGTGTTGAGGGTTGGGTGATGAGAATTGATGTTTGTGGGAAGACATTTGAAGATTGCACATCTAGTATTGAGTATTGAAAACTGCGAATTGAGGATATTCCATTGAGGATTGACGATTGACAACTGATTGTTGAGGACTGAGTGCTGAAGATTGGGGATTCAGGGTTGAGGGTTCGGGATTGAGGTTTGAGGACTGACGGTTTAGGATTGAGGCTTGAGGATTGAGGATTGAGGATTGAGGAACGAGGATTGAGGATTGAGGATGGAGCATTGAGGATTGAAGATTGAGGTCTGGGGATTGAGGATTGAAGATTGAGGATTAAGGATTGAGGATTGGGGATTGAGGATCTAGGATTGTAGATTGATTATTGAGGATTGAAGATTGAGGATACAGAATTGAGGCTTGAGGACTGAGGATTGACGATTGAAGATTGAGTATTGAGGATTGAGGATTGAGGATTGAAGATTGAGGATTGAGGATTGAAGATTGAGTATTGAGGATTGAAAGTTGAGGATTGAGGATTGAGAATTGAGGGTTGAGGATTGAAGATTGAGGATTGGGGATTGAGGATTGACGATTGAGGTTTGAGTATTGAGGATTGAGAATTGAGGATTGAGGATTGAAGATTGGGTATTGAGGATTGAAGATTGAGGATTGAGGATTGAGGATTGAAGATTGAGGTCTGAGTATTGAGGATTGATTGATGGGGATTGATTATCGTGGATTGAGATTTGAAGATTGAAGAATGGGGATTGAGTATTGAAAACTGTGAATTGAGAATATTCTATTGAGGATTGGGGATTGACAATTGATTGTTGAGGACTGCGGGCTGAAGATTGAGAGTTCAGGATTGAGGATTCGGGATTGAGGCTTGAGGTCTGAGGATTGAGGATTGAGGATTGAAGAATGAGGATTGAGGATTGAGGATTGAGGATTGAAGACTGAGTATTGAGGATTGAAGATTGAGGATTGAGGATTGAAGATTGAGGATTGAGGATTGAGGATTGAGGATTGACGATGAGGGCTGAGGGTTGAGGATTGAGGTTTGAGGACTGAGGACTTAGGATTGAGGGCTGAGAATTGAGGATTGAGGATTGAGGATTGAAGATTGAGGATTGGGTATTGAGGATTGAAGAATGAGGATTGAGGATTGAGTATTGAGGATTGAGGTATGAAGATTGAGGATTGAGGATCCAGGATTGAGGATTGAAGATTGAGTATTGAGTATTGAAGATTGAGGATTGACGATTGAGGATTGAGGATTGAGGATTGAAGATTGAGGATTGGGGACTGAGTGTTGAGGGTTGAGTGATGAGAATTGATGTTTGTGGATAGAGATTTGAAGTTTGCAGATTGAGCATTGCGTATTGAAAGCTCTGAAGTGAGGATATTCTATTGAGGATTGAGGATCGACAACTTATTGTTGAGCACTGAGTGCTGGAAGTTGAGGCTTCAGGATTGAGGATTCAGGATTGTGGTTTGAGGACTGAGGATTGAGGATTGAGGATTGAGGATTGAGGATTGAGGATTGAGGATTGAGGATTGAAGATTCATGATTGGGTATTGAGGATTGAACATTGAGGATTGAGGATTGAGGATTGAGGATTGAGGATTGAGGATTGAAGATTGAATATTGATGATTGAAGATTGAGGATTGAGGATTGAGTGTTGTGGATTGAGGACGAGGACAGAGGGTTGAGTATTGATGTTTGAGGTCTGAGGATTGAGGACTGAGGACTGAGGTTTGAGGAATGAGAATTGAGAATTGACTATTGAGGATTGAAGATTGAGGATTGAGGATTGAGGTTTGAGGATTGAGGATTGAGGATCGAGGATTGAAGATTGAGTATTGAGGATTGAAGGTTGAGGATTGAGGATTCAGGATTGAGGGTTGAGGATTGAAGATTGAGGATTGGGGATTGAGGATTGACGATTGAGGTTTGAGTATTGAGGATTGGGAATTGAGGATTGAGGATTGAAGATTGGGTATTGAGGATTGAAGATTGAGGATTGAGGATTGAGGATTGAAGATTGAGGTCTGAGTGTTGAGGGTTGAGTGATGGGGATTGATTATCGTGGATTGAGATTTGAAGATTGAAGAATGGGGATTGAGTATTGAAAACTGTGAATTGAGGATATTCTATTGAGGATTGGGGATTGACTATTGATTGTTGAGGACTGCTGGCTGAAGATTGAGGATTCAGGATTGAGGATTCGGGATTGAGGTTTGAGGACTGAGGATTGAGGGTTGAGGATTGAGGATTGAGGATTCACGCTTGAGTATTGAGGGTTGAGGATGGAGGATTGAAGAGAGAGGACTGAGTGTTGGGGATTGAGTGTTGAGAATAGATGTTTGAGGATTGAGGTTCGACTATTGAATATTGTGGATTGAGTATTGTACCGTGAGAATTCAGGATATTCTATTCAGTATTGAGAATTGAGGATAGATGGTTGAGTATTGAGAATTGACGGTTGAGGGTTGAGGATTGAGGGTTGTGGATTGAGGACGAGAACTGAGGATTGAGTATTGATGTTTGAGGTCTGAGGATTGAGGATTGAGAATTGAGGATTAAGGATTGAGGATTGAGGATTGAAGATTGATGATTGGGTATTGAGGATTGAAAAATAAGTATTGAGGATTGAGGATTGAGGATTGAGGATTGAGGATTGAAGATTGAGTATTGAGGATTGAAGATTGATGGTTGAGGATTGAGGATTGAAGACTGAGGATTTGGGACTAAGGATTGAAGATTGAGGATCGAGGATTGAGGATTGAGGATTGAGGATTGAGGATTGAGGATTGAAGATTGAGGATTGGGTATTGAGGATCGAAGAATGAGGATTGAGGATTGAGCATGGAGGATTGAATATTTAAGATTGAGTATTGAGGATTGAAGATTGACGATTGAGGATTGAGCATTGAGGTTTGAAGATTGAGGATTGAGGATTGAGGATTGATGATTGAGTATTGAGGGTTGAAGACTGAGTATTGAGGATTGAACATTGAGGATTGAGGATTGAGGATTGAGGATTGTCGATGAGGGCTGAGGGTTGAGGATTGTGGTTTGAGGACTGAGGACTGAGGATTGGGGATTGAGAATTGAGGATTGAGGATTGAGGATAGAAGATTGAGGATTGGGTATTGAGGATTGAGGATTGAGGATTGAGGATTGAAGATTGATGTTTGGGTAATGAGGATTGAACATTGAGGATTGAGGATTAAGGATTGAGGATTGAGGATTGAGGATTGAGGGTTGAGGATTGAAGATTGAATATTGATGATTGAAGATTGAGGATTGAGGATTGAGTGTTGTGGATTGAGGACGAGGACAGAGGGTTGAGTATTGATGTTTGAGGTCTGAGGATTGAGGACTGAGGACTGAGGTTTGAGGAATGAGAATTGAGAATTGACTATTGAGGATTGAAGATTGAGGATTGAGGATTGAGGGTTGAGGATTGAGGATTGAGGATCGAGGATTGAAGATTGAGTATTGAGGATTGAAGGTTGAGGATTGAGGATTCAGGATTGAGGGTTGAGGATTGAAGATTGAGGATTGGGGATTGAGGATTGACGATTGAGGTTTGAGTATTGAGGATTGGGAATTGAGGATTGAGGATTGAAGATTGGGTATTGAGGATTGAAGATTGAGGATTGAGGATTGAGGATTGAAGATTGAGGTCTGAGTGTTGAGGGTTGAGTGATGGGGATTGATTATCGTGGATTGAGATTTGAAGATTGAAGAATGGGGATTGAGTATTGAAAACTGTGAATTGAGGATATTCTATTGAGGATTGGGGATTGACTATTGATTGTTGAGGACTGCTGGCTGAAGATTGAGGATTCAGGATTGAGGATTCGGGATTGAGGTTTGAGGACTGAGGATTGAGGGTTGAGGATTGAGGATTGAGGATTCACGCTTGAGTATTGAGGGTTGAGGATGGAGGATTGAAGAGAGAGGACTGAGTGTTGGGGATTGAGTGTTGAGAATAGATGTTTGAGGATTGAGGTTCGACTATTGAATATTGTGGATTGAGTATTGTACCGTGAGAATTCAGGATATTCTATTCAGTATTGAGAATTGAGGATAGATGGTTGAGTATTGAGAATTGACGGTTGAGGGTTGAGGATTGAGGGTTGTGGATTGAGGACGAGAACTGAGGATTGAGTATTGATGTTTGAGGTCTGAGGATTGAGGATTGAGAATTGAGGATTAAGGATTGAGGATTGAGGATTGAAGATTGATGATTGGGTATTGAGGATTGAAAAATAAGTATTGAGGATTGAGGATTGAGGATTGAGGATTGAGGATTGAAGATTGAGTATTGAGGATTGAAGATTGATGGTTGAGGATTGAGGATTGAAGACTGAGGATTTGGGACTAAGGATTGAAGATTGAGGATCGAGGATTGAGGATTGAGGATTGAGGATTGAGGATTGAGGATTGAAGATTGAGGATTGGGTATTGAGGATCGAAGAATGAGGATTGAGGATTGAGCATGGAGGATTGAATATTTAAGATTGAGTATTGAGGATTGAAGATTGACGATTGAGGATTGAGCATTGAGGTTTGAAGATTGAGGATTGAGGATTGAGGATTGATGATTGAGTATTGAGGGTTGAAGACTGAGTATTGAGGATTGAACATTGAGGATTGAGGATTGAGGATTGAGGATTGTCGATGAGGGCTGAGGGTTGAGGATTGTGGTTTGAGGACTGAGGACTGAGGATTGGGGATTGAGAATTGAGGATTGAGGATTGAGGATAGAAGATTGAGGATTGGGTATTGAGGATTGAGGATTGAGGATTGAGGATTGAAGATTGATGTTTGGGTAATGAGGATTGAACATTGAGGATTGAGGATTAAGGATTGAGGATTGAGGATTGAGGATTGAGGGTTGAGGATTGAAGATTGAATATTGATGATTGAAGATTGAGGATTGAGGATTGAGTGTTGTGGATTGAGGACGTGGACAGAGGGCTGAGTATTGATGTTTGAGGTCTGAGGATTGAGGATTGAGGATTGAGGATTGAGGATTGAAGATTGATGATTGGGTATTGAGGATTGAGAATTGAGGATTGAGGATTGAGGATTGAAGATTGAGGATTGGGTATTGAGGATTGAAGAATGAGGATTGAGGATTGCGGATTGAGGATTGAGGATTGAAGATTGAGTATTGAGGATTGAAGGTTGAGGATTGAGGATTGAGGATTGAGGATTGACTATTGTGGATTGAAGATTGAGGATTGAGGATTGAGGGTTGAGGATTGAGGATTGAGGATCGAGGATTGAAGATTGAGGATTGGGGACTGAGTGTTGAGGGTTGAGTGTTGAGAATTGATGTTTGTGGATAGAGATTTGAAGATTGCAGATTGAGCATTGCGTATTGAAAGCTCTGAAGTGAGGATATTCTATCGAGGATTGAGGATCGACAACTAATTGTTGAGCACTGAGTGCTGGAGGTTGAGGCTTCAGGATTGAGGATTCAGGATTGTGGTTTGAGGGCTGAGGATTGAGGATTGAGGATTGAGGATTGAGGATTGAGGATTGAGGATTGAGGATTGAAGATTGAATATTGATGATTGAAGATTGAGGATTGAGGATTGAGTGTTGTGGATTGAGAACGAGGACAGAGGGCTGAGTATTGATGTTTGAGGTCTGAGGATTGAGGACTGAGGACTGAGGATTGAGGATTGAGAATTGAGGATTGACTATTGTGGATTGAAGATTGAGGATTGAGGATTGAGGGTTGAGGATTGAGGATTGAGGATCGAGGATTGAAGATTGAGTATTGAGGATTGAAGGTTGAGGATTGAGGATTGAGGATTGAGGGTTGAGGATTGAGGATTGAGGATTGACGCTTGAGGTTTGAGGGTTGAGGATGGAGGATTGAAGAGAGAGGACTGAGTGTTGGGGATTGAGTGTTGATGATAGATGTTTGAGGATTGAGGTTCGATTATTGAATATTGTGGATTGAGTATTGAACCGTGAGAATTCAGGATATTCTATTGAGTATTGAGAATTGAGGATAGATCGTTGAGTATTGAGGATTGATGGTTCAGGGTTGAGGATTGAGGATTGAGGATTGAGGATTGAAGACTGAGTATTGAGGATTGAAGATTGAGGATTGAGGATTGAAGATTGAGTATTGAGGATTGAAGATTGAGGATTGAGGATTGAGGATTGAGGATTGAGGATTGACGATGAGGGCTGAGGGTTGAGGATTGCGGTTTGAGGACTGAGGACTGAGGATTGAGGACTGAGAATTGAGGATTGAGGATTGAGGATTGAAAATTGAGGATTGGGTATTGAGGATTGAAGAATGAGGATTGAGGATTGAGGATTGAGGATTAAGGTATGAAGATTGAGGATTGAGGATCCCGGATTGAGGATTGAAGATTGAGTATTGAGGGTTGAAGATTGAGGATTGAGGATTGAGGATTGAGGATTGAGGATTGAAGATTGAGGATTGGGGACTGAGTGTTGAGGGTTGAGTGATGAGAATTGATGTTTGTGGATAGAGATCTGAAGATTGCAGATTGAGCATTGCGTATTGAAAGCTCTGAAGTTAGGACATTCTATTGAGGATTGAGGATCGACAGCTTATTGTTGTGGACTGAGTGCTGAAGGTTGAGGATTCAGGATTGAGGATTCAGGATTGTGGTTTGAGGACTGAGGATTGAGGGTTGAGGATTGAGGATTGAGGATTGAGGATTGAGGATTGAGGATTGAAGATTGATGATTGGGTATTGAGGATTGAACATTGAGGATTGAGGATTGAGGATTGAGGATTGAGGATTGAGGATTGAGGATGGAAGATTGAATATTGATGATTGAAGATTGAGGATTGAGGTTTGAGTGTTGTGGATTGAGGACGAAGACAGAGGGTTGAGTATTGATGTTTGAGGTCTGAGGGTTGAGGACTGAGGACTGAGGATTGAGGATTGAGAATTGAGGATTGAGTATTGAGGATTGAAGATTGAGGATTGAGGATTGAGGGTTGAGGATTGAGGATTGAGGATTGAGGATTGAAGATTGAGTATTGAGGATTGAAAGTTGAGGATTGACGATTGAGAATTGAGGGTTGAGGATTGAAGATTGAGGATTGGGGATTGAGGATTGACGATTGAGGTTTGAGTATTGAGGATTGAGAATTGAGGATTGAGGATTGAAGATTAGGTATTGAGGATTGAAGATTGAGGATTGGGGACTGAGTGTTGAGGGTTGAGTGATGAGAATTGATGTTTGTGGATAGAGATTTGAAGATTGCAGATTGAGTATTGCGTATTGAAAGCTCTGAACTGAGGCCATTATATTGAGGATTGAGGATCGACAAGTTATTGTTGTGGACTGAGTGCTGAAGGTTGAGGATTCAGGATTGAGGATTCAGGATTGTGGTTTGAGGACTGAGGATTGAGGATTGAGGATTCAGGATTGAGGATTGAGGATTGAGGATTGAAGATTGAGGATTGGGTATTGAGGATTGAACATTGAGGATTGAGGATTGAGGATTGAGGAGTGAGGATTGAGGATTGAAGGTTGAGGATTGAGGTTTGAGGAATGAGGATTGAGGATTGAGGATTCAGGATTGAGGATTGAGGATTGAGTATTGCGGATTGAAGATTGAGGGTTGAGGATTGAGGACTGAAGATTGAGGACTGAGTGTTGAGTTTTGAGTGATGCGAATTGTTGTTTGTAGACTGAGATTTGAAGACTGAAGATTGGGGATTGAGTACTGAAAACTGAGAATAGAGGATATTCTAATAGGGACTGAGGATTGACAATTGATTGTTGAGGACTGTGGGCTGAAGGTTGACGATTCAGGATTGAGGATTCGGGATTGAGGTTTGAGGACGAGGACTGACGGTTGAGGATTCAGGTTTGGGGATTGAGGATTGAGGACTGATGACTGAGGATTGACGATTGAAGATTGAGTATTGAGGGTTGAGGATTGAGGATTCAAGATTGAGGATCGAGGATGGAGGATGAGGGCTGAGGGTTGAGAGTTGAGGTTTGAGTATTGAATACTGAGAATTCAGGATATTCTATTGAGTATTGAGTATTGAGGATTGATGGTTGAGTATTGAGGATTGAGGATTGGGGATTGAGGATCTAGGATTGGAGATTGATTATTGAGGATTGAAGATTGAGTATTCAGAATTGAGGTTTGAGGACTGAGGTTTGACGATTGAAGATTGAGTATTCAGGATTGAGGGTTGACGGTTGAAGATTGAGGATTGAGGATTGAGGATGAGGGCTGAGGGTTGAAGATTGAGTATTGAGTATTGAAGATTGCGGATTGAGGATTGAGGATTGAGGATTGAGGATTGATCATTGACGATGAGGGCTGAGGGTTGAGGATTGAGGTTTGAGGACTGAGGACTGAGGATTGAGGATTGAGAATTGAGGATTTAGGATTGAGGATTGAAGGTTGAGGATTGGGTATTGAGGATTGAAGAATGAGGATTGAGGATTGAGGATTGAGGATTGAGGAATGAAGATTGAGGATTGAGGATCGAGGAATGAGGATTGAAGATTGAGTATTGTGGATTGAAGATTGAGGATTGATGACTGAGGATTGAGGATTGAGGATTGAGGATTGAGGATTGAGTATTGAAGATTGTGGACTGACGATTGACGATTGAGGACTGAGGATTGAGGATTGAATATTGAGCTTTGGGGATTGAAGATTGTGGACTGGGGATAGAGGATTGAATATTGAGGATTAAGGATAGAGTATTGGGGATTGATGCTCTAGGATAGGTGATTGATTATTGAGGATTGAAGATTGAGGATTGAGGATTGAGGATAGAGAATTCAGAATTGAGGATGAGGACTGAGGGTTGAGGATTGAGGTTTGAGGAATGAGGATTGAGGATTGAGGATTGAGGACTGATGATTCAGGATTGAGAATTGATGATTGAGGATTGAGGATTGAAGGTTGAGGATTGGGTATTGAGGATTGAAGAATGAGGATTGAGGATTGAGGATTGAGGATTGAGGAATGAAGATTGAGGATTGAGGATCGAGGATTGAGTATTGAAGATTGAGTATTGAGGATTGAAGATTGAGGATTGAGGATTGAGGATTGAGGATTGAGGATTGAGGATTAAGGATGGAGTATTGAAGATTGTGGACTGATGATTGACGATTGGGGACTGAGGATTGAGGATTGATTATTGAGCTTTGGGGATTGAAGATTGTGGACTGGGGATAGAGGATTGAATATTGAGGATTAAGGATAGAGTATTGGGGATTGATGGTCTAGGATAGGAGATTGATTATTGAGGATTGAAGATTGAGGATTGAGGATTGAGGATTGAGAATTGAGAATTGAGGATGAGGACTGAGGGTTGAGGATTGAGGTTTGAGGAATGAGGATTGAGGATTGAGGATTCAGGATTGAGGATTGAGGATTGAGGATTGAGTATTGAAGATTGAGGATTGATGACTGAGGATTGAGGATTGAGGATTGACGATTGAGGATTGGCGATTGAGTGTTGAGGACTGAGGATTGAGAATTGAGGATTGAGGATTGAAGATTGAGTATTGCGGATTGAAGATTGAGGGTTGAGGATTGAGGACTGAAGATTGAGGACTGAGTGTTGAGTTTTGAGTGATGCGAATTGATGTTTGTAGACTGAGATTTGAAGACTGAAGATTGGGGATTGAGTACTGAAAACTGAGAATTGAGGATATTCTAATAGGGACTGAGGATTGACAATTGATTGTTGAGGACTGTGGGCTGAAGGTTGACGATTCAGGATTGAGGATTCGGGATTGAGGTTTGAGGACGAGGACTGACGGTTGAGGATTCAGGTTTGGGGATTGAGGATTGAGGACTGATGACTGAGGATTGACGATTGAAGATTGAGTATTGAGGGTTGAGGATTGAGGATTCAAGATTGAGGATCGAGGATGGAGGATGAGGGCTGAGGGTTGAGCGTTGAGGTTTGAGTATTGAATACTGAGAATTCAGGATATTCTATTGAGTATTGAGAATTGAGGATTGATGGTTGAGTATTGAGGATTGAGGATTGGGGATTGAGGATCTAGGATTGGAGATTGATTATTGAGGATTGAAGATTGAGGATTCAGAATTGAGGTTTGAGGACTGAGGTTTGACGATTGAAGATTGAGTATTGAGGATTGACGGTTGAGGGTTGAAGATTGAGGATTGAGGATTGAGGATGAGGGCTGAGGGTTGAAGATTGAGTATTGAGTATTGAAGATTGCGGATTGAGGATTGTGGATTGAGGATTGAGGATTGATCATTGACGATGAGGGCTGAGGGTTGAGGATTGAGGTTTGAGGACTGAGGACAGAGGATTGAGGATTGAGAATTGAGGATTGAGGATTGAGGATTGAAGGTTGAGGATTGGGTATTGAGGATTGAAGAATGAGGATTGAGGATTGAGGATTGAGGATTGAGGAATGAAGATTGAGGATTGAGGGTCGAGGATTGAGGATTGAAGATTGAGTATTGAGGATTGAAGATTGAAGATTGATGACTGAGGATTGAGGATTGAGGATTGAGGATTGAGTATTGAAGATTGTGGACTGACGATTGACGATTGAGGACTGAGGATTGAGGATTGAATATTGAGCTTTGGGGATTGAAGATTGTGGACTGGGGATAGAGGATTGAATATTGAGGATTAAGGATAGAGTATTGGGGATTGATGATCTAGGATAGGTGATTGATTATTGAGGATTGAAGATTGAGGATTGAGGATTGAGGATAGAGAATTCAGAATTGAGGATGAGGACTGAGGGTTGAGGATTGAGGTTTGAGGAATGAGGATTGAGGATTGAGGATTGAGGATTGAGGATTGAGGATTGAGTATTGAAGATTGAGGATTGATGACTGAGGATTGAGGATTGAGGATTGACGATTGAGGATTGGGAATTGAGGATTGAAGATTGAGTATTGAGGATTGAAGGTTGAGGTTTGAGGATTGAGGATTGAGGATGGAGGATGAGGGCTGAGGGTTGAGCGTTGAGGTTTGAGTATTGAATACTGAGAATTCAGGATATTCTATTGAGTATTGAGAATTGAGGATTGATGGTTGAGTATTGAGGATTGAGGATTGAGTATTGAGGATTGAAGATTGAGGTTTGAGGATTAAGAATTGAGAATTGAGGATGAGGACTGAGGGTTGAGGATTGAGGTTTGAGGAACGAGGATTGAGGATTGAGAATTGAGGACCGAGGATTGACGATTAAGTATTGAAGATTGAGGATTGATGTCTGAGGATTGAGGATTGAGGACTCAGGATTGAGGATTGAGGATTGAAGATTGAGTATTGAGGATTGAGGATTGAGGATTGAGGATTGAGTATTGAAGATTGAGGATTAATGATTGAGGATGGCGGACTGAGGATTGAGGATTGAGGATTGAGGATTGAAGACTGAGTATTGAGGATTGATTACTGAGGATTGAAGATTGAGGATTTATGATTGAGGATTAAGAATTGAGAATTGAGTATGAGGACTGAGGGTTGAGGCTTGAGGTTTGAGGAATGAGGATTGAGGATTGAGGATTGAGGATTGATGATTGAGGATTGCGTATTGAAGATTGAGGATTGATGACTGAGGATAGAGGATTAAGGATTGATGATTGAGGATTGAGGATTGAAGATTGAGTATGGAGGATTGAAGATTGAGGACTGAGGATTGAGTATTGTAGATTGAGGACTGAGTGTTGTGGGTTGAGTGATGAGAATTGATGTCTGTGAATTGAGATTTGAAGACTGAAGATTGGGGATTCAGTATTGAAAACTGTGAATTGAGGATATTCTGTTGAGGATTGAGGATTGACAATTGATGGTTGCGGACTGAGGGATGAAGATTGAGCATTCAGGATTGAGGTTTCGGGATTGTGGTTTGAGGACTGAGGATTGAGGATTGAGGATTGTGGATTGAGGATTGATGATTGAGGATAGGAGATTGAATATTGATGATTGAATATTGAGGATTGAGGATAGAGTGTTGTGGATTGAGGACGAGGACTGAGGGCTGAGTATTGATGTTTGAGGTCTGAGGATTGAGGATTGAGGATTGAGGATTGAGGATTGAGGATTGGGTGTTGAGGATTGAAGATTGAGGAATGGGGATTGAGGACTGACGATTGAGGATTGAGTATTGTGCATTGAGAATTGAAGATTGAGGATTGAAGATTGAGTATTGAGGATTGAAGGTTGAGGATTGAGGATTGAGGATAGAAGATTGAGGTCTGAGTGTTGAGGGTTGAGTGATGGGAACTGATTATCGTGGATTGAGGTTTGAAGATTGAAGAATGGGGATTGAGTATTGAAAACTGTGAGTTGAGGATATTCTATTGAGGATTGAGGATTGACAATTGATTGTTCAGGACTGAGGGCTGAAGATTGAGGATTCAGGAATGAGGATTCGGGATTGAGGTTTGAGGACTGAGGATTGAGGGTTGTGGATTGAGTATTGAGGATTGACGCTTGAGGATTGAGGGTTGAGGATGGAGGATTGAAGAGAGAGGACCGAGTGTTGGGGATTGAGTGTTGGGAATAGATGTTTGAGGATTGAGGTTTGATTATTGAATATTGTGGATTGAGTATTGAACCGTGTGAATTCAGGATATTCTATTGAGTATTGAGAATTGAGGATAGATGGTTGAGTATTGAGGATTGATGGTTGAGGGTTGAGGATTGAGTGTTGTGGATTGAGGACGAGGACTGATGGTTGAGTTTTGATGTTTGAGGACTGAGGACTGAGGATTGAGGATTGAGAATTGAGGATTGAGGGTTGAGGATTGAAGATTGAGGATTGGGTATTGAGGATTGAAAAATGAGTATTGAGTATTGAGGATTGAGGATTGAGGATTGAAGATTGAGTATTGAGGATTGAAGATTGAGGATTGAGGATTGAGGATGAGGGCTGAGGGTTGAGGGTTGAGGTTTGAGGACTGAGGACTGAGGATTGAGGATTGAGGATTGACGATTGAGGATTGAGGATTGAGGACTGAGGATTGAAGATTGAGTATTGAGGATTGACGACTGAGGATTGGGAAATGAGAACTGAGGATTGAGGATGAGGGCTGAGGGTTGGGGATTGAGGTTTGAGGACTGAGGACTGAGGATTGAGGGTTGAGAATTGAGGATTGAGGATTCAGGATAGAAGATTGAGGATTCGGTATTGACGATTGAAGAGTGAGGATTGAGGATTGAGGATTGAGGATTGAGGATTGAAGATTGAGTATTGATGATTGAAGATTGAGGATTGAGGATTGAGGATTGAGGATTGAGGATTGAGGATTGACGATTGAAGATTGAGTATTGAGGATTGAAGATTGAGGACTGGGGATTGAGGATTGAAGATTGAGGATTAAGGATTGAGGATTGGGGATTGAGGATCTAGGATTGGAGATTGATTGTTGACGATTGAAGATTGAGGATTCAGAATTGAGGTTTGAGGACTGAGGATTTACGATTGAAGATTGAGTATTGAGGATTGAGTATTGAGGATTGACGACTGAGGATTGAGGATCGAGGATTGAGGATGGAGCATTGAGGATTGAATATTGAGGACTGGGGTTTGAGGATTGAAGATTGAGTATTAAGGATTGAGGATTGGGGATTGAGGATCTAGGATTGGAGATTGATTGTTGAGGATTGAAGATTGAGGATTGGGGACTGAGTGTTGAGGGTTGAGTGATGAGAATTGATGTTTGTGGATAGAGATTTGAAGATTGCAGATTGAGTATTGCGTATTGAAAGCTCTGAACTGAGGACATTCTATTGAGGATTGAGGATCGACAGCTTATTGTTGTGGACTGAGTGCTGAAGGTTGAGGATTCAGGATTGAGGATTCAGGATTGTGGTTTGAGGACTGAGGATTGAGGATTGAGGATTCAGGATTGAGGATTGAGGATTGAGGATTGAAGGTTGAGGATTGGGTATTGAGGATTGAACATTGAGGATTGAGGATTGAGGATTGAGGAGTGAGGATTGAGGATTGAAGGTTGATGATTGAGGATTGAGGATTGACGATTGAGGATTGAGGATTGAAGATCGAGTATTGAGGATTGAGGATTGAGGATTGAGGATTGAGTATTGAAGATTGAGGATTGATGATTGTGGATTGAGGACTGAGGATTGAGGATTGAGGATTGAGGATTGAGGATTGAGTATTGAAGATTGAGGATTGATGACTGAGGATTGAGGATTGAGGATTGATGATTGAGGATTGAGGATTGAAGATTGAGTATGGAGGATTGAAGGTTGAGTATTGAGGATTGAGGATTGAGGATTGAGGATTGAGTATTGAAGATTGAGGATTGATGATTGAGGATTGCGGACTGAGGATTGAGGATTGAGGATTGAGGATTGAAGACTGAGTATTGAGGATTGATTATTGATGATTGAAGATTGAGGATTGAGGATTGAGGATTAAGAATTGAGAATTGAGGATGAGGACTAAGGGTTGAGGATTGAGGTTTGAGGAATGAGGATTGAGGATTGAGGATTGAGGATTGATGATTGAGGATTGAGTATTGAAGATTGAGGATTGATGACTGAGGATTGAGGATTGAGGATTGATGATTGAGGATTGAGGATTGAAGATTGAGTATGGAGGATTGAAGATTGAGGATTGAGGATTGAGGATTGAAGATTGAGGACTGCGTGTTGAGGGTTGAGTGATGAGAATTGATGTCTGTGGATTGAGATTTGGAGGTTGAAGATTGGGGATTCAGTATTGAAAACTGTAAATTGAGTATATCCTACTGAGGATTGAGGATTGACAATTGATTGTTGCGGACTGAGGGATGAAGATTGAACATTCAGGATTGAGGATTCGGAATTGAGGTTTGAGGACTGAGGATTGAGGGTTGAGTATTGAGGATTGAGGATTGACGCTTGGGGATAGAGAATTGAGGATGGAGGATTGAAGAGAGAGGACCGAGTGTTGAGGATTGAGTGTTGAGAATTGATGTTTGAGGATCGAGATTTGATTATTGAATATTGTGGATTGAGTATTGAATCATGAGGATTCAGGATATTCTATTGAGTATTGAGAATTGAGGATAGATGGATGAGTATTGAGGATTGATGGTTGAGGGTTGAGGATTGAGGGTTGTGGATTGAGGACGAGAACTGAGGGTTGAGTATTGATGTTTGAGGTCTGAGGATTGAGGATTGAGGATTGAGAATCGAGGATTGAGGATTGAGGATTGAGGATTGAAGATTGAGGATTAGGTATTGAGGATTGAAAAATGAGTATTGGGGATTGAGGATTGAGGATTGGGCATTGAGGATTGAGGATTGAAGATTGAGTATTGAGGATTGAAGATTGAGGTTTGAGGATTGAGGATTGAAGATTGAGGATTTGGGACTAAGGATTGAAAATTGAGGATCGGGGATTGAGTATTGAGGATTGAGGATTGAAGATTGAGGATTGGGTATTGAGGATTGAAGAATGAGGATTGAGGATTGAGGGTTGAGGATTGAGGATTGAGGATTGAGGATTGAAGATTGAGTATTGAGGATTGAAAGTTGAGGATTGACGATTGAGAATTGAGGGTTGAGGATTGAAGATTGAGGATTGGGGATTGAGGATTGACGATTGAGGTTTGAGTATTGAGGATTGAGAATTGAGGATTGAGGATTGAAGATTGGGTATTGTGGATTGAAGATGGAGGATTGGGGACTGAGTGTTGAGGGTTGAGTGATGAGAATTGATGTTTGTGGATAGAGATTTGAAGATTGCAGATTGAGTATTGCGTATTGAAAGCTCTGAACTGAGGCCATTCTATTGAGGATTGAGGATCGACAACTTATTGTTGTGGACTGAGTGCTAAGGGTTGAGGATTCAGGATTGAGGATTCGGGATTGTGGTTTGAGGACTGAGGATTGAGGATTGAGGATTCAGGATTGAGGATTGAGGATTGAGGATTGAAGATTGAGGATTGGGTATTGAGGATTGAACATTGAGGATTGAGGATTGAGGATTGTGGACTGGGGATAGAGGATTGAATATTGAGGATTAAGGATAGAGTATTGGGGATTGATGATCTAGGATAGGAGATTGATTATTGAGGATTGAAGATTGAGGATTGAGGATTGAGGATAGAGAATTCAGAATTGAGGATGAGGACTGAGGGTTGAGGATTGAGGTTTGAAGAATGAGGATTGAGGATTGAGGATTGAGGATTGAGGATTGAGGATTGAGGATTGAGGATTGAGTATTGAAGATTGAGTATTGAGGATTGAAAGTTGAGGATTGACGACTGAGAATTGAGGGTTGAGGATTGAAGATTGAGGATTGATGATTGAGGATTGAGGATTGAAGATTGAGTATGGAGGATTGAAGATTGAGGATTGAGGATTGAGGATTGAAGATTGAGGACTGTGTGTTGAGGGTTGAGTGATGAGAATTGATGTCTGTGGATTGAGATTTGGAGATTGAAGATTGGGGATTCAGTATTGAAAACTGTAAATTGAGTATATCCTATTGAGGATTGAGGATTGACGATTGATTGTTGCGGACTGAGGGATGAAGATTGAGCATTCAGGATTGAGGATTCGGAATTGAGGTTTGAGGACTGAGGATTGAGGGTTGAGTATTGAGGATTGAGGATTGACGCTTGGGGATAGAGAATTGAGGATGGAGGATTGAAGAGAGAGGACCGAGTGTTGAGGATTGAGTGTTGAGAATTGATGTTTGAGGATCGAGATTTGATTATTGAATATTGTGGATTGAGTATTGAATCATGAGAATTCAGGATATTCTATTGAGTATTGAGAATTGAGGATAGATGGATGAGTATTGAGGATTGATGGTTGAGGGTTGAGGATTGAGGGTTGTGGATTGAGGACGAGAACTGAGGGTTGAGTATTGATGTTTGAGGTCTGAGGATTGAGGATTGAGGATTGAGAATCGAGGATTGAGGATTGAGGATTGAGGATTGAAGATTGAGGATTGGGTATTGAGGATTGAAAAATGAGTATTGAGGATTGAGGATTGAGGATTGGGCATTGAGGATTGAGGATTGAAGATTGAGTATTGAGGATTGAAGATTGAGGGTTGAGGATTGAGGATTGAAGATTGAGGATTTGGGACTAAGGATTGAAAATTGAGGATCGGGGATTGAGTATTGAGGATTGAGGATTGAAGATTGAGGATTGGGTATTGAGGATTGAAGAATGAGGATTGAGGATTGAGCATTGAGGATTGCATATTGAAGATTGAGTATTGAGGATTGAAGGTTGACGATTGAGGATTGAGCATTGAGGGTTGAAGATTGAGGATTGAGGATTGAGGATAGAGGTTTGAGGATTGAGGTTTGAGGACTGAGGACTGAGGACTGCGGACTGAGTGTTGAGGGTTGAGTGATGAGAATTGATGTTTGTGGATAGAGATTTGAGGATTGCAGATTGAGTATTGCGTATTGAAAGCTCTGAACTGAGGATATTCTATTGAGGATTGAAGATCGACAACTTGTTGTTGAGGACTGAGTGCTGAAGGTTGAGGATTCAGGATTGAGGATTAAGGATTGTGGTTTGAGGACTGAGGATTGAGGGTTGAGGATTGAGGATTGAGGATTGAGGATTGAGGATTGAAGATTGATGATTGGGTATTGAGGATTGAACATTGAGGATTGAGGATTGAGGATTGAGGATTGAGGATTGAGGATTGAGGATTGAAGATTGAATATTGATGATTGAAGATTGAGGATTGAGGATTGAGTGTTGTGGATTGAGGACGAAGACAGAGGGCTGAGTATTGATGTTTGAGGTCTGAGGATTGAGGACTGAGGACTGAGGTTTGAGGATTGAGAATTGAGGATTGTGTATTGAGGATTGAAGATTGAGGATTGAGGATTGAGGGTTGAGGATTGAGGATTGAGGATTGAGGATTGAAGATTGAGTATTGAGGATTGAAAGTTGAGGATTGACGATTGAGAATTGAGGGTTGAGGATTGAAGATTGAGGATTGGGGATTGAGGATTGACGATTGAGGTTTGAGTATTGAGGATTGAGAATTGAGGATTGAGGATTGTAGATTGGGTATTGAGGATTGAAGATTGAGGATTGGGGACTGAGTGTTGAGGGTTGAGTGATGAGAATTGATGTTTGTGGATAGAGATTTGAAGATTGCAGATTGAGTATTGCGTATTGAAAGCTCTGAACTTAGGACATTCTATTGAGGATTGAGGATCGACAGCTTATTGTTGTGGACTGAGTGCTGAAGGTTGAGGATTCAGGATTGAGGATTCAGGATTGTGGTTTGAGGACTGAGGATTGAGGATTGAGGATTCAGGATTGAGGATTGAGGATTGAGGATTGAAGATTGAGGATTGGGTATTGAGGATTGAACATTGAGGATTGAGGATTGAGGATTGAGGAGGGAGGATTGAGGATTGAAGGTTGATGATTGAGGATTGAGGATTGAGGATTGAGGATTGAGGATTGAAGATCGAGTATTGAGGATTGAGGATTGAGGATTGAGGATTGAGTATTGAAGATTGAGGATTGATGATTGTGGATTGAGGACTGAGGATTGATGATTGAGGATTGCGGACTGAGGATTGAGGATTGAGGATTGAGGATTGAAGACTGAGTATTGAGGATTGATTATTGATGATTGAAGATTGAGGATTGAGGATTGAGGATTAAGAATTGAGAATTGAGGATGAGGACTAAGGGTTGAGGATTGAGGTTTGAGGAATGAGGATTGAGGATTGAGGATTGAGGATTGATGATTGAGGATTGAGTATTGAAGATTGAGGATTGATGACTGAGGATTGAGGATTGAGGACTGATGATTGAGGATTGAGGATTGAAGATTGAGTATGGAGGATTGAAGATTGAGGATTGAGGATTGAGGATTGAAGATTGAGGACTGCGTGTTGAGGGTTGAGTGATGAGAATTGATGTCTGTGGATTGAGATTTGGAGATTGAAGATTGGGGATTCAGTATTGAAAACTGTAAATTGAGTATATCCTATTGAGGATTGAGGATTGACAATTGATTGTTGCGGACTGAGGGATGAAGATTGAGCATTCAGGATTGAGGATTCGGAATTGAGGTTTGAGGACTGAGGATTGAGGGTTGAGTATTGAGGATTGAGGATTGACGCTTGGGGATAGAGAATTGAGGATGGAGGATTGAAGAGAGAGGACCGAGTGTTGAGGATTGGGCATTGAGGATTGATGATTGAAGATTGAGTATTGAGGATTGAAGATTGAGGGTTGAGGATTGAGGATTGAAGATTGAGGATTTGGGACTAAGGATTGAAAATTGAGGATCGGGGATTGAGTATTGAGGATTGAGGATTGAAGATTGAGGATTGGGTATTGAGGATTGAAGAATGAGGATTGAGGATTGAGCATTGAGGATTGCATATTGAAGATTGAGTATTGAGGATTGAAGGTTGACGATTGAGGATTGAGCATTGAGGGTTGAAGATTGAGGATTGAGGATTGAGGATAGAGGTTTGAGGATTGAGGTTTGAGGACTGAGGACTGAGGACTGGGGACTGAGTGTTGAGGGTTGAGTGATGAGAATTGATGTTTGTGGATAGAGATTTGAAGATTGCAGATTGAGTATTGCGTATTGAAAGCTCTGAACTGAGGATATTCTATTGAGGATTGAAGATCGACAACTTATTGTTGAGGACTGAGTGCTGAAGGTTGAGGATTCAGGATTGAGGATTAAGGATTGTAGTTTGAGGACTGAGGATTGAGGGTTGAGGATTGAGGATTGAGGATTGAGGATTGAGGATTGAGGATTGAAGATTGATGATTGGGTATTGAGGATTGAACATTGAGGATTGAGGATTGAGGATTGAGGATTGAGGATTGAGGATTGAGGATTGAAGATTGAATATTGATGATTGAAGATTGAGGATTGAGGTTTGAGTGTTGTGGATTGAGGACGAAGACAGAGGGCTGAGTATTGATGTTTGAGGTCTGAGGATTGAGGACTGAGGACTGAGGATTGAGGATTGAGAATTGAGGATTGAGTATTGAGGATTGAAGATTGAGGATTGAGGATTGAGGGTTGAGGATTGAGGATTGAGGATTGAGGATTGAAGATTGAGTATTGAGGATTGAAGGTTGAGGATTGACGATTGAGAATTGAGGGTTGAGGATTGAAGATTGAGGATTGGGGATTGAGGATTGACGATTGAGGTTTGAGTATTGAGGATTGAGAATTGAGGATTGAGGATTGAAGATTAGGTATTGAGGATTGAAGATTGAGGATTGGGGACTGAGTGTTGAGGGTTGAGTGATGAGAATTGATGTTTGTGGATAGAGATTTGAAGATTGCAGATTGAGTATTGCGTATTGAAAGCTCTGAACTGAGGCCATTCTATTGAGGATTGAGGATCGACAAGTTATTGTTGTGGACTGAGTGCTGAAGGTTGAGGATTCAGGATTGAGGATTCAGGATTGTGGTTTGAGGACTGAGGATTGAGGATTGAGGATTCAGGATTGAGGATTGAGGATTGAGGATTGAAGATTGAGGATTGGGTATTGAGGATTGAACATTGAGGATTGAGGATTGAGGATTGAGGAGTGAGGATTGAGGATTGAAGGTTTTGGATTGAGGATTGAGGATTGAGGATTGAGGATTGAGGATTGGGGATTGAAGATTGAGTATTGAGGATTGAAGATTGAGGATTGAGGATTGAGGATTGAGGATTGAGGATTGAGGATTGAGGATTGATGATTGAGTATTGAGGATTGAATATTGAGGATTGAGGATTGAGGATTGTGTGTTGAGGATTGAAGATTGAGGATTGGGGATTTAGGATTGACGATTGAGGATTGAGTATTGAGGATTGAGAATTGAGGATTGAGGATTGAAGATTGAGTATTGAGGATTGAAGATTGAGGATTGGGTATTGAGGATTGAAGATTGAGGTCTGAGTGTTGAGGGTTGAGTGATGGGGATTGATTATCGTGGATTGAGATTTGAAGATTGAAGAATGGGGATTGAGTATTGAAAACTTTGAATTGAGGATATTCTATTGAGGATTGGGGATTGACAATTGATTGTTGAGGACTGCGGGCTGAAGATTGAGGATTCAGGATTTAGGATTCGGGATTGAGGTTTGAGGACTGAGGATTGAGGGTTGAGGATTGAGGATAGAGGATTGACGCTTGAGGATTGAGGGTTGAGGATGGAGGATTGAAGAGAGAGGACTGAGTGTTGGGTATTGAGTGTTGAGAATAGATGTTTGAGGATTGAGGCTCGATTATTGAATATTGTGGATTGAGTATTGAACCGTGAGAAATGAGGATATTCTATTGAGTATTGAGAATTGAGGATTGATGGTTCAGTGTTGAGGATTGAGGGTTGTGGATTGAGGACGAGGACTGAGGGTTGAGTATTGATGTTTGAGGTCTGAGGATTGAGGATTGAGGATTGAAGAATGAGGATTGAGGATTGGGGATTGAGTATTGAAGATTGAGTATTAATGATTGAGGATGGCGGACTGAGGATTGAGGATTGAGGATTGAGGATTGAAGACTGAGTATTGAGGATTGATTACTGAGGATTGAGGATTGACGATTATGTCTGAGGGTTGAGGATTGAGTTTTGAGGACTGAGGACTGATGATTGAGGATTGAGAATTGATGATTGAGGATTGAGGATTGAAGGTTGAGGATTGGGTATTGAGGATTGAAGAATGAGGATTGAGGATTGAGGATTGAGGATTGAGGAATGAAGATTGAGGATTGAGGATCGAGGATTGAGTATTGAAGATTGAGTATTGAGGATTGAAGATTGAGGATTGAGGATTGAGGATTGAGGATTGAGGATTGAGGATTAAGGATGGAGTATTGAAGATTGTGGACTGATGATTGACGATTGGGGACTGAGGATTGAGGATTGATTATTGAGCTTTGGGGATTGAAGATTGTGGACTGGGGATAGAGGATTGAATATTGAGGATTAAGGATAGAGTATTGGGGATTGATGGTCTAGGATAGGAGATTGATTATTGAGGATTGAAGATTGAGGATTGAGGATTGAGGATTGAGAATTGAGAATTGAGGATGAGGACTGAGGGTTGAGGATTGAGGTTTGAGGAATGAGGATTGAGGATTGAGGATTCAGGATTGAGGATTGAGGATTGAGGATTGAGTATTGAAGATTGAGGATTGATGACTGAGGATTGAGGATTGAGGATTGACGATTGAGGATTGGCGATTGAGGGTTGAGGACTGAGGATTGAGAATTGAGGATTGAGGATTGAAGATTGAGTATTGCGGATTGAAGATTGAGGGTTGAGGATTGAGGACTGAAGATTGAGGACTGAGTGTTGAGCTTTGAGTGATGCGAATTGATGTTTGTAGACTGAGATTTGAAGACTGAAGATTGGGGATTGAGTACTGAAAACTGAGAATTGAGGATATTCTAATAGGGACTGAGGATTGACAATTGATTGTTGAGGACAGTGGGCTGAAGGTTGACGATTCAGGATTGAGGATTCGGGATTGAGGTTTGAGGACGAGGACTGACGGTTGAGGATTCAGGTTTGGGGATTGAGGATTGAGGACTGATGACTGAGGATTGACGATTGAAGATTGAGTATTGAGGGTTGAGGATTGAGGATTCAAGATTGAGGATCGAGGATGGAGGATGAGGGATGAGGGTTGAGCGTTGAGGTTTGAGTATTGAATACTGAGAATTCAGGATATTCTATTGAGTATTGAGAATTGAGGATTGATGGTTGAGTATTGAGGATTGAGGATTGGGGATTGAGGATCTAGGATTGGAGATTGATTATTGAGGATTGAAGATTGAGGATTCAGAATTGAGGTTTGAGGACTGAGGTTTGACGATTGAAGATTGAGTATTGAGGATTGAGGGTTGAGGGTTGAAGATTGAGGATTGAGGATTGAGGATGAGGGCTGAGGGTTGAAGATTGAGTATTGAGTATTGAAGATTGCGGATTGAGGATTGAGGATTGAGGATTGAGGATTGATCATTGACGATGAGGGCTGAGGGTTGAGGATTGAGGTTTGAGGACTGAGGACTGAGGATTGAGGATTGAGAATTGACGATTGAGGAATGAAGATTGAGGATTGAGGATCGAGGATTGAGGATTGAAGATTGAGTATTGAGGATTGAAGATTGAGGATTGATGACTGAGGATTGAGGATTGAGGATTGAGGATTGAGGATTGAGTATTGAAGATTGTGGACTGACGATTGACGATTGAGGACTGAGGATTGAGGATTGAATATTGAGCTTTGGGGATTGAAGATTGTGGACTGGGGATAGAGGATTGAATATTGAGGATTAAGGATAGAGTATTGGGGATTGATGATCTAGGATAGGTGATTGATTATTGAGGATTGAAGATTGAGGATTGAGGATTGAGGATAGAGAATTCAGAATTGAGGATGAGGACTGAGGGTTGAGGATTGAGGTTTGAGGAATGAGGATTGAGGATTGAGGATTGAGGACTGATGATTGAGGATTGAGAATTGATGATTGAGGATTGAGGATTGAAGGTTGAGGATTGGGTATTGAGGATTGAAGAATGAGGATTGAGGATTGAGGATTGAGGATTGAGGAATGAAGATTGAGGATTGAGGATCGAGGATTGAGTATTCAAGATTGAGTATTGAGGATTGAAGATTGAGGATTGAGGATTGAGGATTGAGGATTGAGGATTGAGGATTAAGGATGGAGTATTGAAGATTGTGGACTGATGATTGACCATTGGGGACTGAGGATTGAGGATTGATTATTGAGCTTTGGGGATTGAAGATTGTGGACTGGGGATAGAGGATTGAATATTGAGGATTAAGGATAGAGTATTGGGGATTGATGGTCTAGGATAGGAGATTGATTATTTAGGATTGAAGATTGAGGATTGAGGATTGAGGATTGAGAATTGAGAATTGGGGATGAGGACTGAGGGTTGAGGATTGAGGTTTGAGGAATGAGGATTGAGGATTGAGTATTCAGGATTGAGGATTGAGGATTGAGGATTGAGTATTGAAGATTGAGGATTGATGACTGAGGATTGAGGATTGAGGATTGACGATTGAGGATTGGCGATTGAGGGTTGAGGACTGAGGATTGAGAATTGAGGATTGAGGATTGAAGATTGAGTATTGCGGATTGAAGATTGAGGGTTGAGGATTGAGGACTGAAGATTGAGGACTGAGTGTTGAGTTTTGAGTGATGCGAATTGATGTTTGTAGACTGAGATTTGAAGACTGAAGATTGGGGATTGAGTACTGAAAACTGAGAATTGAGGATATTCTAATAGGGACTGAGGATTGACAATTGATTGTTGAGGACTGTGGGCTGAAGGTTGACGATTCAGGATTGAGGATTCGGGATTGAGGTTTGAGGACGAGGACTGACGGTTGAGGATTCAGGTTTGGGGATTGAGGATTGAGGACTGATGACTGAGGATTGACGATTGAAGATTGAGTATTGAGGGTTGAGGATTGAGGATTCAAGATTGAGGATCGAGGATGGAGGATGAGGGCTGAGGGTTGAGCGTTGAGGTTTGAGTATTGAATACTGAGAATTCAGGATATCCTATTGAGTATTGAGAATTGAGGATTGATGGTTGAGTATTGAGGATTGAGGATTGGGGATTGAGGATCTGAGGATTGGAGATTGATTATTGAGGATTGAAGATTGAGGATTCAGAATTGAGGTTTGAGGACTGAGGTTTGACGATTGAAGATTGAGTATTGAGGATTGAGGGTTGAGGGTTGAAGATTGAGGATTGAGGATTGAGGATGAGGGCTGAGGGTTGAAGATTGAGTATTGAGTATTGAAGATTGCGGATTGAGGATTGTGGATTGAGGATTGAGGATTGATCATTGACGATGAGGGCTGAGGGTTGAGGATTGAGGTTTGAGGACTGAGGACTGAGGATTGAGGATTGAGAATTGAGGATTGAGGATTGAGGATTGAAGGTTGAGGATTGGGTACTGAGGATTGAAGAATGAGGATTGAGGATTGAGGATTGAGGATTGAGGAATGAAGATTGAGGATTGAGGATCGAGGATTGAGGATTGAAGATTGAGTATTGAGGATTGAAGATTGAGGATTGATGACTGAGGATTGAGGATTGAGGATTGAGGATTGAGGATTGAGTATTGAAGATTGTGGACTGACGATTGACGATTGGGGACTGAGGATTGAGGATTGAATATTGAGCTTTGGGGATTGAAGATTGTGGACTGGGGATAGAGGATTGAATATTGAGGATTAAGGATAGAGTATTGGGGATTGATGATCTAGGATAGGTGATTGATTATTGAGGATTGAAGATTGAGGATTGAGGATTGAGGATAGAGAATTCAGAATTGAGGATGAGGACTGAGGGTTGAGGATTGAGGTTTGAGGAATGAGGATTGAGGATTGAGGATTGAGGATTGAGGATTGAGGATTGAGGATTGAGTATTGAAGATTGAGGATTGATGACTGAGGATTGAGGATTGAGGATTGACGATTGAGGATTGGGAATTGAGGATTGAAGATTGAGTATTGAGGATTGAAGGTTGAGGTTTGAGGCTTGAGGATTGAGGATGGAGGATGAGGGCTGAGGGTTGAGCGTTGAGGTTTGAGTATTGAATACTGAGAATTCAGGATATTCTATTGAGTATTGAGAATTGAGGATTGATGGTTGAGTATTGAGGATTGAGGATTGAGTATTGAGGATTGAAGATTGAGGTTTGAGGATTAAGAATTGAGAATTGAGGATGAGGACTGAGGGTTGAGGATTGAGGTTTGAGGAACGAGGATTGAGGATTGAGAATTGAGGACCGAGGATTGACGATTAAGTATTGAAGATTGAGGATTGATGTCTGAGGATTGAGGATTGAGGACTCAGGATTGAGGATTGAGGATTGAAGATTGAGTATTGAGGATTGAGGATTGAGGATTGAGGATTGAGTATTGAAGATTGAGGATTAATGATTGAGGATGGCGGACTGAGGATTGAGGATTGAGGATTGAGGATTGAAGACTGAGTATTGAGGATTGATTACTGAGGATTGAAGATTGAGGATTTATGATTGAGGATTAAGAATTGAGAATTGAGTATGAGGACTGAGGGTTGAGGCTTGAGGTTTGAGGAATGAGGATTGAGGATTGAGGATTGAGGATTGATGATTGAGGATTGCGTATTGAAGATTGAGGATTGATAACTGAGGATAGAGGATTAAGGATTGATGATTGAGGATTGAGGATTGAAGATTGAGTATGGAGGATTGAAGATTGTGGACTGAGGATTGAGTATTGTAGATTGAGTACTGAGTGTTGTGGGTTGAGTGATGAGAATTGATGTCTGTGAATTGAGATTTGAAGACTGAAGATTGGGGATTCAGTATTGAAAACTGTAAATTGAGTATATCCTATTGAGGATTGAGGATTGACAATTGATTGTTGCGGACTGAGGGATGAAGATTGAACATTCAGGATTGAGGATTCGGAATTGAGGTTTGAGGACTGAGGATTGAGAGTTGAGTATTGAGGATTGAGGATTGACGCTTGGGGATAGAGAATTGAGGATGGAGGATTGAAGAGAGAGGACCGAGTGTTGAGGATTGAGTGTTGAGAATTGATGTTTGAGGATCGAGATTTGATTATTGAATATTGTGGATTGAGTATTGAATCATGAGGATTCAGGATATTCTATTGAGTATTGAGAATTGAGGATAGATGGATGAGTATTGAGGATTGATGGTTCAGGGTTGAGGATTGAGGGTTGTGGATTGAGGACGAGAACTGAGGGTTGAGTATTGATGTTTGAGGTCTGAGGATTGAGGATTGAGGATTGAGAATCGAGGATTGAGGATTGAGGATTGAGGATTGAAGATTGAGGATTAGGTATTGAGGATTGAAAAATGAGTATTGGGGATTGAGGATTGAGGATTGGGCATTGAGGATTGAGGATTGAAGATTGAGTATTGAGGATTGAAGATTGAGGGTTGAGGATTGAGGATTGAAGATTGAGGATTTGGGACTAAGGATTGAAAATTGAGGATCGGGGATTGAGTATTGAGGATTGAGGATTGAAGATTGAGGATTGGGTATTGAGGATTGAAGAATGAGGATTGAGGATTGAGCATTGAGGATTGCATATTGAAGATTGAGTATTGAGGATTGAAGGCTGACGATTGAGGATTGAGCATTGAGGGTTGAAGATTGAGGATTGAGGATTGAGGATAGAGGTTTGAGGATTGAGGTTCGAGGACTGAGGACTGAGGACTGGGGACTGAGTGTTGAGGGTTGAGTGATGAGAATTGATGTTTGTGGATAGAGATTTGAAGATTGCAGATTGAGTATTGCGTATTGAAAGCTCTGAGCTGAGGATATTCTATTGAGGATTGAAGATCGACAACTTATTGTTGAGGACTGAGTGCTGAAGGTTGAGGATTCAGGATTGAGGATTAAGGATTGTGGTTTGAGGACTGAGGATTGAGGGTTGAGGATTGAGGATTGAGGATTGCGGATTGAGGATTGAGGATTGAAGATTGATGATTGGGTATTGAGGATTGAACATTGAGGATTGAAGATTGAGGATTGGGTATTGAGGATTGAACATTGAGGATTGAGGATTGACGATTGAGGTTTGAGGACTGAGGATTGAGGATTGAGGATTCAGGATTGAGGATTGAGGATTGAGGATTGAAGATTGAGGATTGGGTATTGAGGATTGAACATTGAGGATTGAGGATTGAGGATTGAGGAGTGAGGATTGAGGACTGAGGATTGAGGATTGAGGATTGACGATGAGGTCTGAGGGTTGAGGATTGAGGTTTGAGGACTGAGGACTGAGGATTGAGGATTGAGAATTGAGGATTGAGGATTGAGGATTGAAGGTTGAGGATTGGGTATTGAGGATTGAAGAATGAGGATTGAGGATTGAGGATTGAGGATTGAGGAATGAAGATTGAGGATTGAGGATCGAGGATTGAGGATTGAAGATTGAGTATTGAGGATTGAAGAATGAGGATTGAGGATTGAGTATTGAAGATTGTGGACTGACGATTGACGATTGAGGACTGAGGATTGAGGATTGAATATTGAGCTTTGGGGATTGAAGATTGTGGACTGGGGATAGAGGATTGAATATTGGGGATTAAGGATAGAGTATTGGGGATTGATGATCTAGGATAGGAGATTGATTATTGAGGATTGAAGATTGAGGATTGAGGATTGAGGATAGAGAATTCAGAATTGAGGATGAGGACTGAGGGTTGAGGATTGAGGTTTGAAGAATGAGGATTGAGGATTGAGGATTGAGGATTGAGGATTGAGGATTGAGGATTGAGGATTGAGTATTGAAGATTAAGGATTGATGACTGAGGATTGAGGATTGAGGATTGACGATTGAGGTTTGGGAATTGAGGATTGAAGATTGAGTATTGAGGATTGAAGGTTGATGATTGAGGATTGAGGATTGTGGTTTGGGGATTGAGGGTTGAGGATTGAAGGTTGAGTATTGAGGATTGATCATTGAATATTGATGATTGAGGATTGAGGACTGAGGATTGAAGATTGAGGATTGGGGATTGAGGATTGGCGATTGAGGATTGAGGACTGAGGATTGAGAATTGAGGATTGAGGATTGAAGATTGATTATTGAGGATTAAAGATTGAGGATTGAGGATTGAGGCCTGAAGATTGAGGACTGAGTGTTGAGTTTTGAGTGATGCGAATTGATGTTTGTAGACTGAGATTTGAAGATTGAAGATTGGGGATTGAGTACTGAAAACTGTGAATTGAGGATATTCTAATGAGGACTGAGGATTGACAATTGATTGCTGAGGACTGAGGGCTGAAGATTGACGATTCAGGATTGAGGATTCGGGATTGAGGTTTGAGGACGAGGACTGACGGTTGAGGATTCAGGTTTGGGGATTGAGGATTGAGGACTGATGACTGAGGATTGACGATTGAAGATTGAGTATTGAGGGTTGAGGATTGAGGATTGAAGATTGAGTATTGAGGATTGAGGATGAGGGCTGAGGGTTGAGGATTGAGGAGTGAGGATTGAGGATCGAGGATTTAGGATTGAGGATTGAAGATTGAGGATTGAGGATTGAGGATTGAGGATTGAGTGTTGAAGTTTGAGGATTGATGGTTGTGGATTGACGATTGAGGATTGAGGTTTGAGGATTGAGGATTGAAGATTGAGGATTGGGATTGAGGATTGAGGATTGAAGATTGAGATTCGAAGATTGAGTATTGAGGATTGAAGATTGAGGTTTGAGGATTGAGGATTGAGGATGGAGGATGAGGGCTGAGGGTTGAGCGTTGAGGTTTGAGTATTGAATACTGAGAATTCAGGATATTCTATTGAGTATTGAGAATTGAGGATTGATGGTTGAGTATTGAGGATTGAGGATTGAGTATTGAGGATTGAAGGTTGAGGTTTGAGGATTGAGAATTGAGAATTGAGGATGAGGACTGAGGGTTGAGGATTGAGGTTTGAGGAACGAGGATTGAGGATTGAGAATTGAGGACCGAGGATTGACGATTGAGTATTGAAGATTGAGGATTGATGTCTGAGGATTGAGGATTGAGAACTCAGGATTGAGGACTGAGGATTGAAGATTGAGTATTGAGGATTGAGGATTGAGCATTGAGGATTGAGTATTGAAGATTGAGGATTAATGATTGAGGATGGCGGACTGAGGATTGAGGATTGAGGATTGAGGATTGAAGACTGAGTATTGAGGATTGATTACTGAGGATTGAGGATTGACGATGAGGGCTGAGGGTTGAGGATTGAGGTTTGAGGACTGAGGACTGATGATTGAGGATTGAGAATTGAGGATTGAGGATTGAGGATTGAAGGTTGAGGATTGGGTATTGAGGATTGAAGAATGAGGATTGAGGATTGAGGTTTGAGGATTGAGGAATGAAGATTGAGGATTGAGGATCGAGGATTGAGTATTGAAGATTGAGTATTGAGGATTGAAGATTGAGGATTGAGGATTGAGGATTGAGGATTGAGGATTGAGGATTAAGGATGGAGTATTGAAGATTGTGGACTGATGATTGACGATTGGGGACTGAGGATTGAGGATTGATTATTGAGCTTTTCGGATTGAAGATTGTGGACTGGGGATAGAGGATTGAATATTGAGGACTAAGGATAGAGTATTGGGGATTGATGGTCTAGGATAGGAGATTGATTATTGAGGATTGAAGATTGAGGATTGAGGATTGAGGATTGAGAATTGAGAATTGAGGATGAGGACTGAGGGTTGAGGATTGAGGTTTGAGGAATGAGGATTGAGGATTGAGGATTCAGGATTGAGGATTGAGGATTGAGGATTGAGTATTGAAGATTGAGGATTGATGACTGAGTATTGAGGATTGAGGATTGACGATTGAGGATTGGCGATTGAGGATTGACGCTTGAGGATTGAGGGTTGAGGATGGAAGATTGAAGAGAGAGGACTGAGTGTTGGGTATTGAGTGTTGAGAATAGATGTTTGAGGATTGAGGTTCGATTATTGAATATTGTGGATTGAGTATTGAACCGTGAGAAATGAGGATAATCTATTGAGTATTGAGAATTGAGGATAGATGGTTGAGTATTGGGGATTGATGGTTCAGGGTTGAGGATTGAGGGTTGTGGATTGAGGACGAGGACTGAGGGTTGAGTATTGATGTTTGAGGTCTGAGGATTGAGGATTGAGGATTGAAGAATGAGGATTGAGGATTGAGGATTGAGGATTGAAGACTGAGTGTTGAGGATTGAAGATTGAGGATTGAGGATTGAAGATTGAGTATTGAGGATTGAAGATTGAGGATTGAGGATTGAGGATTGAGGATTGAGGATTGACGATGAGGTCTGAGGGTTGAGGATTGAGGTTTGAGGACTGAGGACTGAGGATTGAGGATTGAGAATTGAGGATTGAGGATTGAGGATTGAAGATTGAGGACTGGGGATTGAGGATTGAAGATTGAGGATTAAGGATTGAGGATTGGGGATTGAGGATCTAGGATTGGAGATTGATTATTGAGGATTGAAGATTGAGGATTCAGAATTGTGGTTTGAGGACTGAGGATTGACGATTAAAGATTGAGTATTGACGATTGAGTATTGAGGATTGAGGATTGAGGATTGAAGATTGAGGATTGAGGATTGAGGATGAGGGCTTGGGGTTGAGGATTGAGGTTTGAGGACTGACGACTGAGGATTGAGGATTGAGGGTTGAAGATTGAGGACTGGGGACTGAGTGTTGAGGATTGAATATTGAGGACTGGGGATTGAGGATTGAAGATTGAGGATTAAGGATTGAGGATTGGGTATTGAGGATTGAAGAGTGAGGATTGAGGATTGAGGATTGAGGATTGAGGATTGAAGATTGAGTATTGATGATTGAAGATTGAGGATTGAGGATTGAGGATTGAGGATTGAGGATTGATGATTGAGGATTGAAGATTGAGTATTGAGGATTGAATATTGAGGACTGGGGATTGAGGATTGAAGATTGAGGATTAAGGATTGAGGATTGGGGATTGAGGATGTAGGATTGGAGATTGATTATTGAGGATTGAAGATTGAGGATTCAGAATCGAGGTTTGAGGACTGAGGATTGACGATTGAAGATTGAGTATTGAGTATTGAGGATTGAGGATTGAGGACTGAGGATTGAGGATTGAGGATTGAGGATGGAGCATTGAGGATTGAAGATTGAGGACTGGGGATTGAGGATTGAAGATTGAGGATTAAGGATTGAGGATTGGGGATTGAGGATCTAGGATTGGAGATTGATTATTGAGGATTGAAGATTGAGGATTCGGAATTGAGGTTTGAGGACTGAGGATTGAGGGTTGAGGATTGAGGATTTAGGATTGACGCTTGAGGATTGAGGGTTGAGGATGGAGGATTGAAGAGAGAGGACTGAGTGTTGGGTATTGAGTGTTGAGAATAGATGTTTGAGGATTGAGGTTCGATTATTGAATATTGTGGATTGAGTATTGAACCGTGAGGAATGAGGATAGTCTATTGAGTATTGAGAATTGAGGATAGATTGTTGAGTATTGAGGATTGATGGTTCAGGGTTGAGGATTGAGGGTTGTGGATTGAGGAGGAGGACTGAGGGTTGAGTATTGATGTTTGAGGACTGAGGATTGACGATTAAAGATTGAGTATTGACGATTGAGTATTGAGGATTGAGGACTGATGATTGAGGATTGAGGATTGAGGATGGAGCATTGAGGATTGAATATTGAGGACTGGGGATTGAGGATTGAAGATTGAGGATTCGGAATTGAGGTTTGATTACTGAGGATTGACGATAGAAGATTGAGTATTGAGGATTGAGGATTGAGGATTGAAGATTGAGGATTGAGGATTGAGGATGAGGGCTGAGGGTTGAGGATTGAGGTTTGAGGACTGACGACTGAGGATTGAGGATTGAGGGTTGAAGATTGAGGACTGGGGACTGAGTGTTGAGGATTGAGTGATGAGAATTGATGTTTGTGGATGGAGATTTGAAGATTGCAGATTGAGTATTGCGTATTGAAAGCTCTGAACTGAGGACATTCTATTGAGGATTGAGGATCGACAACTTATTGTTGAGGACTGAGTGCTGAAGGTTGAGGATTCAGGATTGAGGATTCAGGATTGTGGTTTGAGGACTGAGGATTGAGGATTGAGGATTGAGGATTGAGGATTGACGATTGAGGATTGAGGATTGAAGATTGAGGATTGGGTATTGAGGATTGAACATTGAGGATTGAGGATTGAGGATTGAGGATTGAGGATTGAGGATTGAAGGTTGAGGATTGAGTATTGAAGATTGAGGATTGATGAGTGAGGATTGAGGATTGAGGATTGTGGTTTGGGGATTGAGGGTTGAGGATTGAAGGTTGAGTATTGAGGATTGATCATTGAATATTGATGATTGAGGATTGAGGACTGAGGATTGAAGATTGAGGATTGGGGATTGAGGATTGGCGATTGAGTATTGAGGACTGAGGATTGAGAATTGAGGATTGAGGATTGAAGATTGCGTATTGAGGATTAGAGATTGAGGATTGAAGATTGAGGACTGAAGATTGAGGACTGAGTGTCGAGTTTTGAGTGATGCGAATTGATGTCTGTAGACTGAGATTTGAAGATTGAAGATTGGGGATTGAGTACTGAAAACTGTGAATTGAGGATATTCTAATGAGGACTGAGGATTGACAACTGATTGCTGAGGACTGAGGGCTGAAGATTGAGGGTTCAGGATTGAGGTCTCGGGATTGAGGTTTGAGTACTGAGGATTGAGGGTTGAGGATTGAGGATTGAGGGTTGAGGATTGAAGATTGAGTATTGAGGATTGAAGGTTGAGGATTGACGATTGAGGATTGAGGGTTGAGGATTGAAGATTGAGGATTGGGGATTGAGGATTGACGATTGAGGTTTGAGTATTGAGGATTGAGAATTGAGGATTGAGGACTGAATATTGGGTATTGAGGATTGAAGATTGAGGGTTGGGGATTGAGGATTGAAGATTGAGGTCTGAGTGTTGAGGGTTGAGTGATGGGGATTGATTATCGTGGATTGAGATATGAAGATTGAAGAATGGGGATTGAGTATTGAAAACTTTGAATTGAGGATATTCTATTGAGGATTGGGGATTGACAATTGATTGTTGAGGACTGCGGGCTGAAGATTGAGGATTCAGGATTGAGGATTCGGGATTGAGGTTCGAGGACTGAGGATTGAGGATTGAGGATTGAGGATTTAGGATTGACGCTTGAGGATTGAGGGTTGAGGATGGAGGATTGAAGAGAGAGGACTGAGTGTTGGGTATTGAGTGTTGAGAATAGATGTTTGAGGATTGAGGTTCGATTATTGAATATTGTGGATTGAGTATTGAACCGTGAGGAATGAGGATAGTCTATTGAGTATTGAGAATTGAGGATAGATTGTTGAGTATTGAGGATTGATGGTTCAGGGTTGAGGATTGAGGGTTGTGGATTGAGGACGAGGACTGAGGGTTGAGTATTGATGTTTGAGGACTGAGGATTGACGACTAAAGATTGAGTATTGACGATTGAGTATTGAGGATTGAGGACTGATGATTGAGGATTGAGGATTGAGGATGGAGCATTGAGGATTGAATATTGAGGACTGGGGATTGAGGATTGAAGATTGAGGATTCGGAATTGAGGTTTGATTACTGAGGATTGACGATAGAAGATTGAGTATTGAGGATTGAGGATTGAGGATTGAAGATTGAGGATTGAGGATTGAGGATGAGGGCTAAGGGTTGAGGATTGAGGTTTGAGGACTGACGACTGAGGATTGAGGATTGAGGGTTGAAGATTGAGGACTGGGGACTGAGTGTTGAGGATTGAGTGATGAGAATTGATGTTTGTGGATGGAGATTTGAAGATTGCAGATTGAGTATTGCGTATTGAAAGCTCTGAACTGAGGACATTCTATTGAGGATTGAGGATCGACAACTTATTGTTGAGGACTGAGTGCTGAAGGTTGAGGATTCAGGATTGAGGATTCAGGATTGTGGTTTGAGGACTGAGGATTGAGGATTGAGGATTGAGGATTGAGGATTGAGGATTGAGGATTGAGGATTGAAGATTGAGGATTGGGTATTGAGGATTGAACATTGAGGATTGAGGATTGAGGATTGAGGATTGAGGATTGAGGATTGAAGGTTGAGGATTGAGGATTGAGGATAGAGGATTGACGATTGAGGATTGGGTATTGAGGATTGAACATTGAGGATTGAGGATTGAGGATTGAGGATTGAGGATTGAGGATTGAAGGTTGAGGATTGAGGATTGAGGATAGAGGATTGAGGATTGAGGATTGGGGATTGAAGATTGAGAATTGAGGATTGAGGATTGAAGACTGGGTATTGAGGATTGAAGATTGAGGATTGTGGATTGAGGATAGAAGATTGAGGTCTGAGTCTTGAGGGTTGAGTGATGGGAATTGATTATCGTGGATTGAGATTTGAAGATTGAAGAATGGGGATTGAGTATTGAAAACTGTGAATTGAGGATATTCTATTGAGGATTGAGGGTTGACAATTGATTGTTGAGGACTGAGGGCTGAAGATTGAGGATTCAGGATTGAGGATTCGGGATTGAGGTTTGAGGACTGAGGATTGAGGGTTGAGGATTGAGGATTTAGGATTGACGCTTGAGGATTGAGGGTTGAGGATGGAGGATTGAAGAGAGAGGACTGAGTGTTGGGTATTGAGTGTTGAGAATAGATGTTTGAGGATTGAGGTTCGATTATTGAATATTGTGGATTGAGTATTGAACCGTGAGAAATGAGGATATTCTATTGAGTATTGAGAATTGAGGATAGATGGTTGAGTATTGAGGATTGATGGTTCAGGGTTGAGGATTGAGGGTTGTGGATTGAGGACGAGGAGTGAGGGTTGAGTATTGATGTTTGAGGTCTGAGGATTTAGGATTGAGGATTGAAGAATGAGGATTGAGGATTGAGGATTGAGGATTGAAGACTGAGTGTTGAGGATTGAAGATTGAGGATTGAGGATTGAAGATTGAGTATTGAGGATTGAAGATTGAGGATTGGGTATTGAGGATTGAAGAATCAGGATTGAGGATTGAGCATTGAGGATTGAGTATTGAAGATTGAGTAATGAGGATTGAAGATTGACGATTGAGGATTGAGCATTGAGGATTGAAGATTGAGGATTGAGGATTGAGGATTGAGGATCGAGGATTGAGGATTGAAGATTGAGTATTGATGATTGAAGATTCAGGATTGAGGATTGAGGATTGAGGATTGAGGATTGAAGATTGAGGGTTGGGGACTGAGTGTTGATGGTTGGGTGATGAGTATTGATGTTTGTGGGTAGACATTTGAAGATTGCAGATCGAGTATTGAGTATTGAAAACTTCGAATTTAGAATATTCTATTGAGGATTGACGATTGACAACTGATTGTTAAGGACTGAGTGCTGAGGATTGGGGATTCAGGATTGAGGAACGAGGATTGAAGATTGAGGATGGAGCATTGAGGATTGAAGATTGAGGACTGGGGATTGAGGATTGAAGATTGAGGATCAAGGATTGAGGTTTGGGGATTGAGGATCTAGGATTGGAGATTGATTATTGAGGATGGAAGATTGAGGATTCAGAATTGAGGTTTGAGGACTGAGGATTGACGATTGAAGATTGAGTATTGAAGATTGAGGATTGAGGTTTGAGGAATGAGGATTGAGGATTCAGGATTGAGGATTGAGGATTGAGGATTGAGGATTGAGGATTGAGTATTGAAGGTTGAGGATTGATGAGTGAGGATTGAGGATTGAGGATTGAGGATTGAGGATTGAGTATTGAAGATTGAGGATTGAATGTTGAGGATTGCGGACAGAGGATTGAGGATTGAGGATTGAGGAATGAGGATTGAGGATTGAGGATTGAGGATTGATGATTGAGGATTGTGTATTGAAGATTGAGGATTCATGACTGAGGATTGAGGATTGAGGATTGATGATTGAGGATTGAGGATTGAAGATTGAGTATGGAGGACTGAAGATTGAGGATTGAGGATAGAGGAACGAGGATTGACGATTGAGTATGATGGCTGAGGTTTGAGGACTGAGGTTTGAGGACTGAGGACTGAGGATTGAGGATTGAGCATTGAGGATTGATGATTGAGGATTGAGGATTGGGTATTGAGGATTGAAGAATGAGGATTGACGATTGAGGATTGAGGATTGAGGATTGAGGGTTGAGTATTGAAGATTCAGGATTGATGATTGAGGATTGAGGATTGAGGATTGAGGATTGGGAATTGAGGACTGAAGATTGAGTATTGAGGATTGAAGGTTGATGATTGAGGATTGAAGATTGTGGTTTGGGGATTGAGGGTTGAGGATTGAAGGTTGAGTATTGAGGATTGATCATTGAATATTGATGATTGAGGATTGAGGACTGAGGATTGAAGATTGAGGATTGGGGATTGAGGATTGGCGATTGAGGATTGAGGACTGAGGATTGAGGATTGAGGATTGAAGATTGAGTATTGAGGATTAAAGATTGAGGATTGAGGATTGAGGACTGAAGATTGAGGACTGAGAGTCGAGTTTTGAGTGATGCGAATTGATGTTTGTAGACTGAGATTTGGAGATTGAAGATTGGGGATTGAGTACTGAAAACTGTGAATTGAGGATATTCTAATGAGGACTGAGGAATGACAACTGATTGCTGAGGACTGAGGGCTGAAGATTGACGATTCAGGATTGAGGATTCGGGATTGAGGTTTGAGGACGAGGACTGACGGTAGAGGATTCAGGTTTGAGGATTGAGGATTGAGGACTGATGACTGAAGATTGAGGATTGAGGATTGAGGATTGAGTATTGAAGATTGAGGATTGATGATTGTGGATTGAGGACTGAGGATTGAGGATTGAGGATTGAGGATTGAGGATTGAGTATTGAACCGTGAGAATTCAGGATATTCTATTGTGTATGGAGAATTGAGGATAGATGGTTGAGTATTGAGGATTGATGGTTGAGTGTTGAGGATTGAGGGTTGTGGATTAAGGACGAGAACTGAGGATTGAGTATTGATGTTTGAGGTCTGAGGATTGAGGATTGAGAATTGAGGATTGAGGATTGACGATTGAGGATTGAAGATTGAGGATTGGGTATTGAGGATTGCAAAATAAGTATTGAGGATTGAGGATTAAGGATTGAGGATTGAAGATTGAGTATTGAGGATTGAAGATTGATGGTTGAGGATTGAGGATTGAAGACTGAGGAATTGGGAGTAAGGATTGAAGATTGAGGATCGAGGATTGAGGATTGAGGATTGAGGATTGAGGATTGAGGAATGAAGATTGAGGATTGGGTATTGAGGATCGAAGAATGAGGATTGAGGATTGAGCATTGAGGATTGAATATTTAAGATTGAGTATTGAGGATTGAAGATTGGCGATTGAGGATTGAGCATTGAGGATTGAAGATTCAGGATTGAGGATCGAGGATTGAGGATTGAGGATTGAGGATTGATGATTGAGTACTGAGGGTTGAAGACTGAGTATTGAGGATTGAGGATTGAGGATTGAGGACTGAGGATTAAGGATTGACGATGAGGGCTGAGGGTTGAGGATTGAGGTTTGAGGACTGAGGACTGAGGATTGAGGATTGAGAATTGAGGATTGAGGATTGAGGATTGAAGGTTGAGGATTGGGTATTGAGGATTGAAGAATGAGGATTGAGGATTGAGGATTGAGGATTGAGGATTGAGAATTGAGAATTGAGGATGAGGACTGATGGTTGAGGACTGAGGTTTGAGGAATGAGGATTGAGGATTGAGGATTGAGGATTGAGAATTGTGGATTGAGGATTGAGTATTGAAGATTGAGGATTGATGAGTGAGGATTGAGGATTGAGGATTGTGGTTTGGGGATTGAGGGTTGAGGATTGAAGGTTGAGTATTGAGGATTGATCATTGAATATTGATGATTGAGGATTGAGGACTGAGGATTGAAGATTGAGGATTGGGGATTGAGGATTGGCGATTGAGGATTGAGGACTGAGGATTGAGAATTGAGGATTGAGGATTGAAGATTGCGTATTGAGGATTAGAGATTGAGGATTGAAGATTGAGGACTGAAGATTGAGGACTGAGTGTCGAGTTTTGAGTGATGCGAATTGATGTCTGTAGACTGAGATTTGAAGATTGAAGATTGGGGATTGAGTACTGAAAACTGTGAATTGAGGATATTCCAATGAGGACTGAGGATTGACAACTGATTGCTGAGGACTGAGGGCTGAAGATTGAGGGTTCAGGATTGAGGTCTCGGGATTGAGGTTTGAGTACTGAGGATTGAGGGTTGAGGATTGAGGATTGAGGGTTGAGGATTGAAGATTGAGTATTGAGGATTGAAGGTTGAGGATTGACGATTGAGGATTGAGGGTTGAGGATTGAAGATTGAGGATTGGGGATTGAGGATTGACGATTGAGGTTTGAGTATTGAGGATTGAGAATTGAGGATTGAGGACTGAATATTGGGTATTGAGGATTGAAGATTGAGGGTTGGGGATTGAGGATTGAAGATTGAGGTCTGAGTGTTGAGGGTTGAGTGATGGGGATTGATTATCGTGGATTGAGATATGAAGATTGAAGAATGGGGATTGAGTATTGAAAACTTTGAATTGAGGATATTCTATTGAGGATTGGGGATTGACAATTGATTGTTGAGGACTGCGGGCTGAAGATTGAGGATTCAGGATTGAGGATTCGGGATTGAGGTTCGAGGACTGAGGATTGAGGGTTGAGGATTGAGGATTTAGGATTGACGCTTGAGGATTGAGGGTTGAGGATGGAGGATTGAAGAGAGAGGACTGAGTGTTGGGTATTGAGTGTTGAGAATAGATGTTTGAGGATTGAGGTTCGATTATTGAATATTGTGGATTGAGTATTGAACCGTGAGGAATGAGGATAGTCTATTGAGTATTGAGAATTGAGGATAGATTGTTGAGTATTGAGGATTGATGGTTCAGGGTTGAGGATTGAGGGTTGTGGATTGAGGACGAGGACTGAGGGTTGAGTATTGATGTTTGAGGTCTGAGGATTGAGGATTGAGGGTTGAAGAATGAGGATTGAGGATTGAGGATTGAGGATTGAAGACTGAGTGTTGAGGATTGAAGATTGAGGATTGAGGATTGAAGATTGAGTATTGAGGATTGAAGATTGAGGATTGGGTATTGAGGATTGAAGAATGAGGATTGAGGATTGAGCATTGAGGATTGAGTATTGAAGATTGAGTATTGAGGATTGAAGATTGACGATTGTGGATTGAGCATTGAGGATTGAGGATTGAAGATTGAGCATTTAGGATTGAAGATTGTGGATTGAGGATTGAGGATTGAGAATTGAGGATAGAAGATTGAGGATTGGGGACTGAGTGTTGACGGTTGAGTGATGAGAATTGATGTTTGTGGATAGAGATTTGAAGATTGCATATTGAGTATTGCGTATTGAAAGCTCTGAACTGAGGATATTCTATTGAGGATTGAGGATCGACCACCTATTGTTGAGGACTGTGTGCTGAAGGTTGAGGATTCAGGATTGAGGATACAGGATTGTGGTCTGAGGACTGAGGATTGAGGATTGAGGATTGAGGATTGAGGATTGAGGATTGAGGATTGAGGATTGAAGATTGAGGATTGGGTATTGAAGATTGAACATTGAGGATTGAGGATTGAGAATTGAGGATTGAGGATTGAGGATTGAAGATTGAATATTGATGATTGAAGATTGAGGATTGAGGATTGAGTATTGTGGATTGAGGACGAGGACTGAGGGTTGAGTATTGATGTTTGAGGTCTGAGGATTGAGGATTGAGGATTGAAGAACGAGGATTGAGGATTGAGGGTTGAGGATTGAAGATTGAGTATTGAGGATTGAAGATTGAGGATTGAGGATTGAAGATTGAGTATTGATGATTGAAGATTCAGGATTGAGGATTGAGGATTGAGGATTGAGGATTGAAGATTGAGGGTTGGGGACTGAGTGTTGATGGTTGGGTGATGAGTATTGATGTTTGTGGGTAGACATTTGAAGATTGCAGATCGAGTATTGAGTATTGAAAACTGCGAATTTAGAATATTCTATTGAGGATTGACGATTGACAACTGATTGTTAAGGACTGAGTGCTGAGGATTGGGGATTCAGGATTGAGGAACGAGGATTGAAGATTGAGGATGGAGCATTGAGGATTGAAGATTGAGGACTGGGGATTGAGGATTGAAGATTGAGGATCAAGGATTGAGGTTTGGGGATTGAGGATCTAGGATTGGAGATTGATTATTGAGGATGGAAGATTGAGGATTCAGAATTGAGGTTTGAGGACTGAGGATTGACGATTGAAGATTGAGTATTGAAGATTGAGGATTGAGGGTTGAAGATTGAGGATTGAGGATTGAGGATGAGAGCTGAGGGTTGAAGATTGAGTATTGAGTATTGAAGATTGAGGATTGAGGATTGAGGATTGAGGACTGAGGATTGAGGATTGACGATGAGGGCTGAGGGTTGAGGATTGAGGTTTGAGGACTGAGGACTGAGGATTGAGGATTGAGAATTGAGGATTGAGGATTGAGGATTGAAGGTTGAGGATTAGGTATTGAGGATTGAAGAATGAGGATTGAGGATTGAGGATTGAGGATTGAGCAATGAAGATTGAGGATTGAGGATCGAGTATTGAGGATTGAAGATTGAGTATTGAGGATTGAAGATTGAGGATTGAGGATTGTGGATTGAGGATTGAGGATTGAGGATTGAGGATTGAGTATTAAAGATTGTGGACTGATGATTGACGATTCAGGACTGAGGATTGAGGATTGATTATTGAGCTTTGGGGATTGAAGATTGTGGACTGGGGATAGAGGATTGAATATTGAGGATTAAGGATAGAGTATTGGGGATTGATGATCTAGGATAGGAGATTGATTATTGAGGATTGAAGATTGAGGATTGAGGATTGAGTATTGAGAATTGAGGATGAGGACTGAGTGTTGAGGATTGAGGTTTGAGGAATGAGGATTGAGGATTCAGGATTGAGGATTGAGGATTGAGGATTGAGGATTGAGGATTGAGTATTGAAGGTTGAGGATTGATGAGTGAGGATTGAGGATTGAGGATTGAGGATTGAGGATTGAGTATTGAAGATTGAGGATGGATGACTGAGGATTGAGGATTGAGGATTGATGATTGAGGTTTGAGGATTGAAGATTCAGTATGGAGGATTGAAGGTTGAGTATTGAGGATTGAGGATTGAGGATTGAGGATTGAGGATTGAGTATTGAAGATTGAGGATTGAATGTTGAGGATTGCGGACAGAGGATTGAGGATTGAGGATTGAGGAATGAGGATTGAGGATTGAGGATTGAGGATTGATGATTGAGGATTGTGTATTGAAGATTGAGGATTCATGACTGAGGATTGAGGATTGAGGATTGATGATTGAGGATTGAGGATTGAAGATTGAGTATGGAGGACTGAAGATTGAGGATTGAGGATAGAGGAACGAGGATTGACGATTGAGTATGATGGCTGAGGTTTGAGGACTGAGGTTTGAGGACTGAGGACTGAGGATTGAGGATTGAGAATTGAGGATTGATGATTGAGGATTGAGGATTGGGTATTGAGGATTGAAGAATGAGGATTGACGATTGAGGATTGAGGATTGAGGATTGAGGATTGAGTATTGAAGATTCAGGATTGATGATTGAGGATTGAGGATTGAGGATTGAGGATTGGGAATTGAGGACTGAAGATTGAGTATTGAGGATTGAAGGTTGATGATTGAGGATTGAAGATTGTGGTTTGGGGATTGAGGGTTGAGGATTGAAGGTTGAGTATTGAGGATTGATCATTGAATATTGATGATTGAGGATTGAGGACTGAGGATTGAAGATTGAGGATTGGGGATTGAGGATTGGCGATTGAGGATTGAGGACTGAGGATTGAGGATTGAGGATTGAAGATTGAGTATTGAGGATTAAAGATTGAGGATTGAGGATTGAGGACTGAAGATTGAGGACTGAGAGTCGAGTTTTGAGTGATGCGAATTGATGTTTGTAGACTGAGATTTGGAGATTGAAGATTGGGGATTGAGTACTGAAAACTGTGAATTGAGGATATTCTAATGAGGACTGAGGAATGACAACTGATTGCTGAGGACTGAGGGCTGAAGATTGACGATTCAGGATTGAGGATTCGGGATTGAGGTTTGAGGACGAGGACTGACGGTAGAGGATTCAGGTTTGAGGATTGAGGATTGAGGACTGATGACTGAAGATTGAGGATTGAGGATTGAGGATTGAGTATTGAAGATTGAGGATTGATGATTGTGGATTGAGGACTGAGGATTGAGGATTGAGGATTGAGGATTGAGGATTGAGTATTGAAGATTGAGGATGGATGACTGAGGATTGAGGATTGAGGATTGATGATTGAGGATTGAGGATTGAAGATTCAGTATGGAGGATTGAATGTTGAGTACTGAGTATTGAGGATTGAGGATTGAGGATTGAGGATTGAGTATTGAAGATTGAGGATTGAATGTTGAGGATTGCGGACTGAGGATTGAGGATTGAGGATTGAGGAATGAGGATTGAGGATTGAGGATTGAGGATTGATGATTGAGGATTGAGTATTGAAGATTGAGGATTCATGACTGAGGATTGAGGATTGAGGATTGATGATTGAGGATTGAGGATTGAAGGTTGAGTATGGAGGACTGAAGATTGATGATTGAGGATACAGGAACGACGATTGACGATTGAGGATGATGGCTGAGGTTTGAGGACTGAGGTTTGAGGTCTGAGGACTGAGGATTGAGGATTGAGAATTGAGGATTGAGGATTGAGGATTGAGGATTGAGGATTGAGTATTGAAGATTAAGGATTGATGATTGAGGATTGAGGATTGAGGATTGAGGATTGAGTATTGAAGATTGTGGACTGATGTTTGACGATTGAGGACTGAGGATTGAGGATTGAGGATTGAGGATTGGGGATTGAGGATTGATGATTGAGTATTGAGGATTGAAGATTGAGGATTGAGGATTGAAGATTGAGGATTGAGGATTGAGGATTGAGGATTGACGATGAGGGCTGAGGGTTGAGGATTGAGGTTTGGGGACTGAGGACCGAGGGTTGAGGATTGAGAATTGAGGATTGAAGATTGAGGATTGAGGATTGAGGATTGAGGATTGAGGATTGAGGATTGACGATGAGGTCTGAGGGTTGAGGATTGAGGTTTGAGGACTGAGGACTGAGGATTGAGGATTGAGAATTGAGGATTGAGGATTGAGGATTGAAGATTGAGGATTGGGTATTGAGGATTGAAGAATGAGGATTGAGGATTGAGGATTGAGGATTGAGGTATGAAGATTGAGGATTGAGGATCGCGGATTGAGGATTGAAGATTGAGTATTGAGGATTGAAGATTGTGGATTGAGGACTGAGGATTGAGAATTGAGGATAGAAGATTGAGGATTGGGGACTGAGTGTTGACAGTTGAGTGATGAGAATTGATGTTTGTGTATAGAGATTTGAAGATTGCATATTGAATATTGCGTATTGAAAGCTCTGAACTGAGGATATTCTATTGAGGATTGAGGATCGACAACCTATTGTTGAGGACTGTGTGCTGAAGGTTGAGGATTCAGGATTGAGGATACAGGATTGTGGTTTGAGGACAGAGGATTGAGGATTGAGGATTGAGGATTGAGGATTGAGGATTGAGGATTGAAGATTGAGGATTGGGTAAGGAGGATTGAACATTGAGGATTGAGGATTGAGAATTGAGGATTGAGGATTGAGGATTGAGGATTGAAGATTGAATATTGATGATTGAAGATTGAGGATTGAGGATTGAGTATTGTGGATTGAGGACGAGGACTGAGGATTGAGTATTGATGTTTGAGGTTTGAGGATTGAGGATTGAGGATTGAAGAACGAGGATTGAGGATTGAGGATTGAGGATTGAGGATTGAGGATTGAGGATTGAGGATTGAGGAATGAGTATTGAAGATTGAGGATGGATGACTGAGGATTGAGGATTGAGGATTGATGATTGAGGATTGAGGATTGAAGACTCAGTATGGAGGATTGAAGGTTGAGTACTGAGGATTGAGGATTGAGGATTGAGGATTGAGGATTGAGTATTGAACATTGAGGATTGAATGTTGAGGATTGCGGACTGAGGATTGAGGATTGAGGATTGAGGAATGAGGATTGAGGATTGAGGATTCAGGATTGATGATTGTGGATTGAGTATTGAAGATTGAGGATTCATGACTGAGGATTGAGGATTGAGGATTGGTGATTGAGGATTGAGGATTGAAGGTTGCGTATGGAGGACTGAAGATTGAGGATTGAGGATAGAGGAACGAGGATTGACGATTGAGGACGATGGCTGAGGTTTGAGGACTGAGGTTTGAGGACTGAGGACTGAGGATTGAGGATTGAGAGTTGAGGATTGAGGTTGAGGATTGAGGATTGGGTATTGAGGATTGAAGAATGAGGATTGACGATTGAGGATTGAGGATTGAGGATTGAGGATTGAGTATTGAAGATTAAGGATTGATGATTGAGGATTGAGGATTGAGGATTGAGGATTGAGTATTGAAGATTGTGGACTGATGTTTGACGATTGAGGACTGAGGATTGAGGATCGAGGATTGAGGATTGGGGATTGAGGATTGATGATTGAGTATTGAGGATTGAAGATTGAGGATTGAGGATTGAAGATTGAGGATTGAGGATTGAGGATTGAGGATTGGCGATGAGGGCTGAGGATTGAGGATTGAGGTTTGAGGACTGAGGACTGAGGATTGAGGATTGAGAATTGAGGATTGAAGATTGAGGATTGAGTATTGAAGATTGAGTATTGAGGATTGAAGATTGAGGATTGAGGATTGAGGATTGAGGATTTGGGATTGACGATGAGGTCTGAGGGTTGAGGATTGAGGTTTGAGGACTGAGGACTGAGGATTGAGGATTGAGAATTGAGGATTGAGGATTGAGGATTGAAGATTGAGGATTGAGGATTGAAGATTCAGGATTGGGTATTGAGGATTGAAGAATGAGGATTGAGGATTGAGGATTGAGGATTGAGGTATGAAGATTGAGGATTGAGGATCGAGGATTGAGGATTGAAGATTGAGTATTGAGGATTGAAGATTGTGGTTTGAGGACTGAGGATTGAGAATTGAGGATAGAAGATTGAGGATTGGGGACTGAGTGTTGACGGTTGAGTGATGAGAATTGATGTTTGTGGATAGAGATTCGAAGATTGCATATTGAGTATTGCGTATTGAAAGCTCTGAACTGAGGATATTCTATTGAGGATTGAGGATCGACAACCTATTGTTGAGGACTGTGTGCTGAAGGTTGAGGATTCAGGATTGAGGATACAGGATTGTGGTTTGAGGACAGAGGATTGAGGATTGAGGATTGAGGATTGAGGATTGAGGATTGAGGATTGAAGATTGAGGATTGGGTATTGAGGATTGAACATTGAGGATTGAGGATTGAGAATTGAGGATTGAGGATTGAGGATTGAGGATTGAAGATTGAATATTGATGATTGAAGATTGAGGATTGAGGATTGAGTATTGTGGATTGAGGACGAGGACTGAGGATTGAGTATTGATGTTTGAGGTCTGAGGATTGAGGATTGAGGATTGAAGAACGAGGATTGAGGATTGAGGATTGAGGATTGAGGATTGAGGATTGAGGATTGAGGATTGAGGAATGAGTATTGAAGATTGAGGATGGATGACTGAGGATTGAGGATTGAGGATTGATGATTGAGGATTGAGGATTGAAGACTCAGTATGGAGGATTGAAGGTTGAGTACTGAGGATTGAGGATTGAGGATTGAGGATTGAGGATTGAGTATTGAACATTGAGGATTGAATGTTGAGGATTGCGGACTGAGGATTGAGGATTGAGGATTGAGGAATGAGGATTGAGGATTGAGGATTCAGGATTGATGATTGAGGATTGAGTATTGAAGATTGAGGAATCATGACTGAGTATTGAAGATTGAGGATTGATGATTGTGGATTGAGGACTGAGGATTGAGGATTGAGGATTGAGGATTGAGGATTGAGTATCGAAGATTGAGGATGGATGACTGAGGATTGAGGATTGAGGATTGATGATTGAGGATTGAGGATTGAAGATACAGTATGGAGGATTGAAGGTTGAGTATTGAGGATTGAGGATTGAGGATTGAGGATTGAGGATTGAGTATTGAAGATTGAGGATTGAATGTTGAGGATTGCGGACTGAGGATTGAGGATTGAGGATTGAGGAATGAGGATTGAGGATTGAGGATTGAGGATTGATGATTGAGGATTGAGTATTGAAGATTGAGGATTCATGACTGAGGATTGAGGATTGAGGATTGATGATTGAGGATTGAGGATTGAGAATTGAGGATTGAGGATTGAGGATTGAAGATTGAGGATTGGGTATTGAGGATTGAAGGATGAGGATTGAGGATTGAGGATTGAGGATTGAGGTATGAAGATTGAGGATTGAGGATCGCGGATTGAGGATTGAAGATTGAGTATTGAGGATTGAAGATTGTGGATTGAGGACTGAGGATTGAGAATTGAGGATAGAAGATTGAGGATTGGGGACTGAGTGTTGACAGTTGAGTGATGAGAATTGATGTTTGTGTATAGAGATTTGAAGATTGCATATTGAGTATTGCGTATTGAAAGCTCTGAACTGAGGATATTCTATTGAGGATTGAGGATCGACAACCTATTGTTGAGGACTGTGTGCTGAAGGTTGAGGATTCAGGATTGAGGATACAGGATTGTGGTTTGAGGACAGAGGATTGAGGATTGAGGATTGAGGATTGAGGATTTAGGATTGAGGATTGAAGATTGAGGATTGGGTATTGAGGATTGAACATTGAGGATTGAGGATTGAGAATTGAGGATTGAGGATTGAGGATTGAGGATTGAAGATTGAATATTGACGATTGAAGATTGAGGATTGAGGATTGAGTATTGTGGATTGAGGACGAGGACTGAGGATTGAGTATTGATGTTTGAGGTCTGAGGATTGAGGATTGAGGATTGAAGAACGAGGATTGAGGATTGAGGATTGAGGATTGAGGATTGAGGATTGAGGATTGAGGATTGAGGAATGAGTATTGAAGATTGAGGATGGATGACTGAGGATTGAGGATTGAGGATTGATGATTGAGGATTGAGGATTGAAGACTCAGTATGGAGGATTGAAGGTTGAGTACTGAGGATTGAGGATTGAGGATTGAGGATTGAGGATTGAGTATTGAACATTGAGGATTGAATGTTGAGGATTGCGGACTGAGGATTGAGGATTGAGGATTGAGGAATGAGGATTGAGGATTGAGGATTCAGGATTGATGATTGAGGATTGAGTATTGAAGATTGAGGATTCATGACTGAGTATTGAAGATTGAGGATTGATGATTGTGGATTGAGGACTGAGGATTGAGGATTGAGGATTGAGGATTGAGGATTGAGTATCGAAGATTGAGGATGGATGACTGAGGATTGAGGATTGAGGATTGATGATTGAGGATTGAGGATTGAAGATACAGTATGGAGGATTGAAGGTTGAGTATTGAGGATTGGGGATTGAGGATTGAGGATTGAGGATTGAGTATTGAAGATTGAGGATTGAATGTTGAGGATTGCGGACTGAGGATTGAGGATTGAGGATTGAGGAATGAGGATTGAGGATTGAGGATTGAGGATTGAGGATTGAAGAACGAGGATTGAGGATTGAGGATTGAGGATTGAGGATTGAGGATTGAGGATTGAGGATTGAGGAATGAGTATTGAAGATTGAGGATGGATGACTGAGGATTGAGGATTGAGGATTGATGATTGAGGATTGAGGATTGAAGACTCAGTATGGAGGATTGAAGGTTGAGTACTGAGGATTGAGGATTGAGGATTGAGGATTGAGGATTGAGTATTGAACATTGAGGATTGAATGTTGAGGATTGCGGACTGAGGATTGAGGATTGAGGATTGAGGATTGAGGATTGAGTATTAAAGATTGTGGACTGATGATTGACGATTCAGGACTGAGGATTGAGGATTGATTATTGAGCTTTGGGGATTGAAGATTGTGGACTGGGGATAGAGGATTGAATATTGAGGATTAAGGATAGAGTATTGGGGATTGATGATCTAGGATAGGAGATTGATTATTGAGGATTGAAGATTGAGGATTGAGGATTGAGTATTGAGAATTGAGGATGAGGACTGAGTGTTGAGGATTGAGGTTTGAGGAATGAGGATTGAGGATTCAGGATTGAGGATTGAGGATTGAGGATTGAGGATTGAGGATTGAGTATTGAAGGTTGAGGATTGATGAGTGAGGATTGAGGATTGAGGATTGAGGATTGAGGATTGAGTATTGAAGATTGAGGATGGATGACTGAGGATTGAGGATTGAGGATTGATGATTGAGGTTTGAGGATTGAAGATTCAGTATGGAGGATTGAAGGTTGAGTATTGAGGATTGAGGATTGAGGATTGAGGATTGAGGATTGAGTATTGAAGATTGAGGATTGAATGTTGAGGATTGCGGACAGAGGATTGAGGATTGAGGATTGAGGAATGAGGATTGAGGATTGAGGATTGAGGATTGATGATTGAGGATTGTGTATTGAAGATTGAGGATTCATGACTGAGGATTGAGGATTGAGGATTGATGATTGAGGATTGAGGATTGAAGATTGAGTATGGAGGACTGAAGATTGAGGATTGAGGATAGAGGAACGAGGATTGACGATTGAGTATGATGGCTGAGGTTTGAGGACTGAGGTTTGAGGACTGAGGACTGAGGATTGAGGATTGAGAATTGAGGATTGATGATTGAGGATTGAGGATTGGGTATTGAGGATTGAAGAATGAGGATTGACGATTGAGGATTGAGGATTGAGGATTGAGGATTGAGTATTGAAGATTCAGGATTGATGATTGAGGATTGAGGATTGAGGATTGAGGATTGGGAATTGAGGACTGAAGATTGAGTATTGAGGATTGAAGGTTGATGATTGAGGATTGAAGATTGTGGTTTGGGGATTGAGGGTTGAGGATTGAAGGTTGAGTATTGAGGATTGATCATTGAATATTGATGATTGAGGATTGAGGACTGAGGATTGAAGATTGAGGATTGGGGATTGAGGATTGGCGATTGAGGATTGAGGACTGAGGATTGAGGATTGAGGATTGAAGATTGAGTATTGAGGATTAAAGATTGAGGATTGAGGATTGAGGACTGAAGATTGAGGACTGAGAGTCGAGTTTTGAGTGATGCGAATTGATGTTTGTAGACTGAGATTTGGAGATTGAAGATTGGGGATTGAGTACTGAAAACTGTGAATTGAGGATATTCTAATGAGGACTGAGGAATGACAACTGATTGCTGAGGACTGAGGGCTGAAGATTGACGATTCAGGATTGAGGATTCGGGATTGAGGTTTGAGGACGAGGACTGACGGTAGAGGATTCAGGTTTGAGGATTGAGGATTGAGGACTGATGACTGAAGATTGAGGATTGAGGATTGAGGATTGAGTATTGAAGATTGAGGATTGATGATTGTGGATTGAGGACTGAGGATTGAGGATTGAGGATTGAGGATTGAGGATTGAGTATTGAAGATTGAGGATGGATGACTGAGGATTGAGGATTGAGGATTGATGATTGAGGATTGAGGATTGAAGATTCAGTATGGAGGATTGAATGTTGAGTACTGAGTATTGAGGATTGAGGATTGAGGATTGAGGATTGAGTATTGAAGATTGAGGATTGAATGTTGAGGATTGCGGACTGAGGATTGAGGATTGAGGATTGAGGAATGAGGATTGAGGATTGAGGATTGAGGATTGATGATTGAGGATTGAGTATTGAAGATTGAGGATTCATGACTGAGGATTGAGGATTGAGGATTGATGATTGAGGATTGAGGATTGAAGGTTGAGTATGGAGGACTGAAGATTGATGATTGAGGATACAGGAACGACGATTGACGATTGAGGATGATGGCTGAGGTTTGAGGACTGAGGTTTGAGGTCTGAGGACTGAGGATTGAGGATTGAGAATTGAGGATTGAGGATTGAGGATTGAGGATTGAGGATTGAGGAATGAGTATTGAAGATTGAGGATGGATGACTGAGGATTGAGGATTGAGGATTGATGATTGAGGATTGAGGATTGAAGACTCAGTATGGAGGATTGAAGGTTGAGTACTGAGGATTGAGGATTGAGGATTGAGGATTGAGGATTGAGTATTGAACATTGAGGATTGAATGTTGAGGATTGCGGACTGAGGATTGAGGATTGAGGATTGAGGATTGAGGATTGAGTATTAAAGATTGTGGACTGATGATTGACGATTCAGGACTGAGGATTGAGGATTGATTATTGAGCTTTGGGGATTGAAGATTGTGGACTGGGGATAGAGGATTGAATATTGAGGATTAAGGATAGAGTATTGGGGATTGATGATCTAGGATAGGAGATTGATTATTGAGGATTGAAGATTGAGGATTGAGGATTGAGTATTGAGAATTGAGGATGAGGACTGAGTGTTGAGGATTGAGGTTTGAGGAATGAGGATTGAGGATTCAGGATTGAGGATTGAGGATTGAGGATTGAGGATTGAGGATTGAGTATTGAAGGTTGAGGATTGATGAGTGAGGATTGAGGATTGAGGATTGAGGATTGAGGATTGAGTATTGAAGATTGAGGATGGATGACTGAGGATTGAGGATTGAGGATTGATGATTGAGGTTTGAGGATTGAAGATTCAGTATGGAGGATTGAAGGTTGAGTATTGAGGATTGAGGATTGAGGATTGAGGATTGAGGATTGAGTATTGAAGATTGAGGATTGAATGTTGAGGATTGCGGACAGAGGATTGAGGATTGAGGATTGAGGAATGAGGATTGAGGATTGAGGATTGAGGATTGATGATTGAGGATTGTGTATTGAAGATTGAGGATTCATGACTGAGGATTGAGGATTGAGGATTGATGATTGAGGATTGAGGATTGAAGATTGAGTATGGAGGACTGAAGATTGAGGATTGAGGATAGAGGAACGAGGATTGACGATTGAGTATGATGGCTGAGGTTTGAGGACTGAGGTTTGAGGACTGAGGACTGAGGATTGAGGATTGAGAATTGAGGATTGATGATTGAGGATTGAGGATTGGGTATTGAGGATTGAAGAATGAGGATTGACGATTGAGGATTGAGGATTGAGGATTGAGGATTGAGTATTGAAGATTCAGGATTGATGATTGAGGATTGAGGATTGAGGATTGAGGATTGGGAATTGAGGACTGAAGATTGAGTATTGAGGATTGAAGGTTGATGATTGAGGATTGAAGATTGTGGTTTGGGGATTGAGGGTTGAGGATTGAAGGTTGAGTATTGAGGATTGATCATTGAATATTGATGATTGAGGATTGAGGACTGAGGATTGAAGATTGAGGATTGGGGATTGAGGATTGGCGATTGAGGATTGAGGACTGAGGATTGAGGATTGAGGATTGAAGATTGAGTATTGAGGATTAAAGATTGAGGATTGAGGATTGAGGACTGAAGATTGAGGACTGAGAGTCGAGTTTTGAGTGATGCGAATTGATGTTTGTAGACTGAGATTTGGAGATTGAAGATTGGGGATTGAGTACTGAAAACTGTGAATTGAGGATATTCTAATGAGGACTGAGGAATGACAACTGATTGCTGAGGACTGAGGGCTGAAGATTGACGATTCAGGATTGAGGATTCGGGATTGAGGTTTGAGGACGAGGACTGACGGTAGAGGATTCAGGTTTGAGGATTGAGGATTGAGGACTGATGACTGAAGATTGAGGATTGAGGATTGAGGATTGAGTATTGAAGATTGAGGATTGATGATTGTGGATTGAGGACTGAGGATTGAGGATTGAGGATTGAGGATTGAGGATTGAGTATTGAAGATTGAGGATGGATGACTGAGGATTGAGGATTGAGGATTGATGATTGAGGATTGAGGATTGAAGATTCAGTATGGAGGATTGAATGTTGAGTACTGAGTATTGAGGATTGAGGATTGAGGATTGAGGATTGAGTATTGAAGATTGAGGATTGAATGTTGAGGATTGCGGACTGAGGATTGAGGATTGAGGATTGAGGAATGAGGATTGAGGATTGAGGATTGAGGATTGATGATTGAGGATTGAGTATTGAAGATTGAGGATTCATGACTGAGGATTGAGGATTGAGGATTGATGATTGAGGATTGAGGATTGAAGGTTGAGTATGGAGGACTGAAGATTGATGATTGAGGATACAGGAACGACGATTGACGATTGAGGATGATGGCTGAGGTTTGAGGACTGAGGTTTGAGGTCTGAGGACTGAGGATTGAGGATTGAGAATTGAGGATTGAGGATTGAGGATTGAGGATTGAGGATTGAGTATTGAAGATTAAGGATTGATGATTGAGGATTGAGGATTGAGGATTGAGGATTGAGTATTGAAGATTGTGGACTGATGTTTGACGATTGAGGACTGAGGATTGAGGATTGAGGATTGAGGATTGGGGATTGAGGATTGATGATTGAGTATTGAGGATTGAAGATTGAGGATTGAGGATTGAAGATTGAGGATTGAGGATTGAGGATTGAGGATTGACGATGAGGGCTGAGGGTTGAGGATTGAGGTTTGGGGACTGAGGACCGAGGGTTGAGGATTGAGAATTGAGGATTGAAGATTGAGGATTGAGGATTGAGGATTGAGGATTGAGGATTGAGGATTGACGATGAGGTCTGAGGGTTGAGGATTGAGGTTTGAGGACTGAGGACTGAGGATTGAGGATTGAGAATTGAGGATTGAGGATTGAGGATTGAAGATTGAGGATTGGGTATTGAGGATTGAAGAATGAGGATTGAGGATTGAGGATTGAGGATTGAGGTATGAAGATTGAGGATTGAGGATCGCGGATTGAGGATTGAAGATTGAGTATTGAGGATTGAAGATTGTGGATTGAGGACTGAGGATTGAGAATTGAGGATAGAAGATTGAGGATTGGGGACTGAGTGTTGACAGTTGAGTGATGAGAATTGATGTTTGTGTATAGAGATTTGAAGATTGCATATTGAATATTGCGTATTGAAAGCTCTGAACTGAGGATATTCTATTGAGGATTGAGGATCGACAACCTATTGTTGAGGACTGTGTGCTGAAGGTTGAGGATTCAGGATTGAGGATACAGGATTGTGGTTTGAGGACAGAGGATTGAGGATTGAGGATTGAGGATTGAGGATTGAGGATTGAGGATTGAAGATTGAGGATTGGGTAAGGAGGATTGAACATTGAGGATTGAGGATTGAGAATTGAGGATTGAGGATTGAGGATTGAGGATTGAAGATTGAATATTGATGATTGAAGATTGAGGATTGAGGATTGAGTATTGTGGATTGAGGACGAGGACTGAGGATTGAGTATTGATGTTTGAGGTTTGAGGATTGAGGATTGAGGATTGAAGAACGAGGATTGAGGATTGAGGATTGAGGATTGAGGATTGAGGATTGAGGATTGAGGATTGAGGAATGAGTATTGAAGATTGAGGATGGATGACTGAGGATTGAGGATTGAGGATTGATGATTGAGGATTGAGGATTGAAGACTC